>NC_134483.1:488321179-488568679 GCF_040206685.1 Ascaphus truei | reverse complement strand
CGTGGACGCAGCCTAATTTTGCAAGAGCAAGCTGTTGAAGTATGTAAGTATTTAGGCTGTGCTTATCATGCCGGCGACGCGACGTCGCCCGAAAACAAATGCATTGTCGCCGGCGCATGCGCTTATAGTAAGCGTGACGGGGCGACGTGATTTTTTAAGCCGGCAATATTTGATTTTTCAGGGGCTGTCGCCTCATGTGACAGCCCCTGAACCAATCAATAGCCTGGTCGCCCACGCCGCCGCCGCCACAAAGCAAAATACAACTTTCGCTAGCGTCGCCGTCGCGGGCACTATATGCGCGGCCTTAGACATATTTGTATTTACATTGTATACCGTTTAATAAAGGTTTTTTTAATGTGATTTTGATTACATCAAGCAGGGGGGGCCTGAGAAATTTCATGGATAAAAAGGGGGGCTCGGCTTAAAAAGTTTGCTCACCCCTGCAGTACACAATGCCATAATATGCACATAACTGCACTTATTTTTTCTTTTCTTGTCTTTTCAGAGGAAAAAGAATGGAAAGGGGGAGGGGGGTATCATGTGTACATTGTGTGAACTATGTGTACAGTAAAGTGTATCTAAAGTGCAGTCATGATTTACACAAAACCTCCCCTCTCTCAATGAACTACTGTACACAGAATGAGGAAGAAGATAAAGACGGAAAATGTTATATTAATTATATTATTTATATATATTATTATATATTATATATTATAAATATTATTATCAATGTGTAATATTCAGGATAATCCACCAGCCCTCAATTTTCAACTGACAGAAGAACTGAATAAAGACTGCATTTTGTATTATTCATGATTATTTGTATATTTGTATTTTTTGTTCCTGATAAAATAAAATAAATATTTCTTTACATTCATGATTATCATAATCATCGACCCCCCCCCCCCCTACACCAAAGAAAAAGAAAGAATTACAAAAATTGGTAATTTACTGCATCAATCAGATTATGTTTTTTTTAACTCTCAATTTCACAGTGCTGTGCTAATCAGATTTACATGTCAAAATCGAGAAGGGATTATCACAAGCGTTACCGTAAACAAAGCCTCAAAGGGTTGGGGGGGGGGGTGGATGGGCGAGTCATATGAATGGTGAACAATAGGTGTCAAAGTGAAATGGTGAAGTTATACAGTACACGCATGCGCAGTAATAATCAACTACAGCTCCCTTCCCAAAGAGGATTACACGCAGGCGCAGAGACGTGACTCAAACCCAACAATAGGAAAATTAATGAATGGTCTGAGAGAGGTGTCGATAAGAGTCTGAAATCCTTGAGCGAGCCTTGTGTGTGTGTGCGGGGGGAGGGGTGTAAAGCTGCTTTAAGGATATCCCTGAACAGTTCAAAGAAATATTTTCATAATGATTTGACCCACCCCTCAAATACATAAAAATCACACAAATCATGTGCAGTCAAACGCACAGTGTCGCAATCAAAAGCTACAGCACCGATTGAATATCGTAATATCAAGATGGTTTAGGCAGGAACATGTTGAGCAAATAATAATAAAAAATGACGAGAAAAAACAATGTGTTTTTTTTTTTGGTCACTCTTGAACTTGTTTTCCCCCAATGAGCATTAATAATCAACACAGAAGAATACAATAAATCAAACCAGGCTCTGCACTGCACTGAATGTTATACACGCAAGAATGTGATGACAGGAAAGTTATTGAAGCCAGAAACCATCCGTTCAAAGGAATGGCGTGGGAGAGGTATACTGTAGATAAGAAGTTGAAATACTGCAGTGCAGTACATAATCCTGTGTGTGTGCGGGGGCGAGCGAGGGAAGAGCGCTGTATACTGTACGACGAAATGTAATACTGTTACAGTACACGCCTACGCGTTTCAACAATGTTCAAATGAGACATACAGTACAGTACATGCATGTATAGATATGCATATTTACAATTACTGCGCGCGCACACAGACTGTGTACTGACGTAGGTTGAACTGCTACAGTATTAGACTTTGAAGACAACAGCTCGCGAACGCCCACCTGAGTTTTTAGACGTATTGCAGTATTGCAGACAGTGCTAATAATATGCTAATAATACGAGCGCTAAAATACCGGAACATATTCCGGAAAAAACGAAAATATACTGCATCTGCCCGCGGTTATCAGAGTTACGCCGCTACGGCCGCATTAGGATAAAGGGGGCCGCAGCTGTTTAGCTTACAAGGGGTGGGAGCTGGGGCGGATTGTAAGTGAAATGTGGCCCGGGCATTTCACTTATCTGCTGGCCCTCCTCACGCGCCATCATGATGTTACTGTGTCATGATGTCACTGTGTCACGTGACGGCGCATTGTCACAATAGGCGTCACGTGATGCCGTGATATCACATAGCGTTCCGTTATCATGGCAACGTGGTGTTATTTGCCATTGTGCATCCATATTGACGGCATTTGCAGGGGGAGATGCCGCTGCCACCCGGAGATTTTCCAGGTAAACACATTGCCCAGAGCTATGTGGCCGAAACATATAGTCTCTTGGTCAAACCCTGATGATGACGCACCGTCACATGATGCCGCAATGTGAATGAAGGAGGGCCGTTCTCTTACAGAGGCCCCGCTCTCTCCTGGCAATCAGTTTAATTGCTGTGGGGAATAGGGCAGAGCCTCTGTAACCATAATGCATAGCGCAGCACCAGCCCACAGAACTTCCGTGAGCGTCCCAATGGCACAATCTTCCACTGGGTGGGAGACAGGTGAGGAGAGAAATAGGTCAGGATAGGATAACTGGGGTGAAAGAGGAGAGGAAAGAATAGGAGAAGGCAGATGGGATTGTGTGGAGAGTTCAGGGAGTTAGGGCTTAGCACCAAGTCCATAGAGAGACACAAGAAGCCACAGGTGATTTTCAAGAGACACAGAGAACGAGAAATGGGATATTCTCTGATGTAAACTTAGTTCTTGTTGAAAAAATAATTGAGGTCTGTGATCACATCATGGGGCGCCTAGTGCCCAAGACCTGCAAGTCAATTAGGAACTGGCACTGGCACAATATTGCATGACTCAGCCAACATTATAGGGGTGTTTCCACAGGCTGTGCAGCACCGTAAGAAGCACTTTACTCGCAAGGTGGGAAATGGGGAGGGGGGGGGGGGGCACGTTCGTAACTCTAGTCCAGGGCCCGGGACATCTGTCTGCGGCCCTTTTCCTCTGAATTAGTATTATAATGTACATTTTTCTGCAACCCTAAACAAACAAAGTTGGATTCACACATTTAGTACATTTATATGCATAATTATTCATGGAACAATTTGAGGGGGAACAGAACAAAGTTGTCTACAGTATATACAACTACAAGTCAATTCAAAATATAGAAGTCTGATAATAAAATGTAACCATAAAGTACATATTATCACATACCAGCAGAGATATCAAAATAATATGTGAATCATGAAATGTAGGATCAAGCATCCATCGTGAGGAGGACTGGAGTTGGCACCCTGGCAGCCAAGTGATCCAAGTCCTGCAGCTTCCGCACACAGTTGAGACATCACAGGAAGTGATGTATGTGGAAGAGAGCAAGCAGAGATCATCAGGAGAACACCACGGGTCTCCAACACTTACCTCTCCAATGCGTGTAACTTATGTGCAAAATGTGAGTTTAAACCAGTACACTTGATACATTTTATGACAATTGCCTCAGTCATGCCACACCATTTGTAGTCTTTCTCTTTCATCTCAGTACACTAGAAGGAAAGTGGACACATCTAATTGGGGTCTCCACACCACTGCTCCTATCAGAGAGAAATGGAATCTCTGATATACCTGATATTTAAGGATCATTTTGTGAGTGGGACCATACACACAGTATATATTTTTTCACTAATTGTCATAACTGGCTATACTATTATTGTACAGTACATTTGTTGTATTTCACATATCCACGTTGTGGCACTTCGCACTACCCTTATCTGGAAGACATTGCTATCATTTTTGGACCAGAGGATTGTCTTTTAAAGGGTTTAGAGCTGCATTGTATTTATATTTTCACTTGGGTGGTTCATCATTTATTTGGTGTTGGTCATATTACATTTATTCCCTTTACATTTGTAGCACTTTTAGGGTACCCCCCCCCCTAAGTGATATGTGGGGTACTCTCCTTTCTGGTTACTCTCATGGGGTTGTGCTGTAACCTGCTGGTAACAGGAGGGCTGAGGGCACCACGGTGGTGTAGGGAGAGCCAGGACAGGGAACTGGAGGGACAGATTACCTTGATGTCTTCCTTTGGTGCAACGCCTCCAGCCAGCGAAGTCCCCTTTGGATCTTCAGGGGATAGACACCCACTGACACTCCTTCATCCAGAGACAGTAACTCACACACAGCATGTCTTTTCTGTATTTATTCAGCAGTAAGCTCCAATGCAGCGAAACAGTATTCACATGGTTCTTATCATCATCTGCTTCTTTCTCTACCTCCTCTAAATCAGAGCCCTGATTTAGGCAGCATGATTCCCTCCCCTCCCAGCCCTAGCCTGACAGGGAGGGGGGGGGGGGGAGAGACAGTTCTTCATCTAACTGACTTCTCTCAGTCTCTCTCTCAACTGACTAACTACTAACTGACCTAACTGATAATTTTGGAGGATGTCCCAATTTGAATATCTTTTGGGAGTGTCTCTAACTCTGACTCACAGCAAGCCAGAGCTGGATACAGATTGGCCCACACACATCAGGGGCGTTCCAACCAATATCCACCCCTCAGATTGACATCCTCAGTGTGGCTAGGCCTGCCCTTGAATACTGATACATTATTCAAGGCTGGAATACACACACAGGCCTAAGAAAAGGAATGAACCTTTCCACTGCCTGCACTAACAGGTCTGACAGAGGAAAGGCCCAGGAAAAGAAGTAACTGCTGTGAAGCTATGTTACACATTAATGATTATTTCACATGTACAGTCACTTTGATTTATTTCAAATCTAATATATGTGGGCTAAAGCACGTGTGTAAAAGTTTGAATCACAAAATAGACCTGCAATTTGAGCGCCCAATTTCAACTCTCTCTTTACATGTGTAGTAGAAGTCATCATACTTATAATTGTCATTAGTACCAATGTGCATCACATCGGGTGGCTGGGTCTGTCTAGATAACACAAGTGGCCTCTAATTACGTTATTATTATTTGTCAATCATGACAAGTTATGATTTTAGGACGCAGATAAGAAGTATATTTTTGTTTAGTTCTCTTGGTGCAACTGTCTCCAAAAGATAGCTCCACTTCACTTACCAACATAGGCCCCTTATTCAATGTGGTTTCATAAACTTTCAACACAAAAGGCTACATCTTATACTATATTAGTGAAAGCACTGTATGTTTGCCTGCCTGCCTGCATGCATGCATGCCAGCCTGCCTGCCTGGATGTCCGGTGTCCCTAGGGGAAATCTCATTGGTCCCTTGGTCCGCCCCCGCACACCTCTCATTGGCCTGAGGCGGAGTGACGGGCCAAAGGACACACAGGGACACACACACACAGGGACACACACACACAGGGACACACACACACAGGGACACACACTCTCCCCCGTCAGTTGGACCGCAGCTCACCTTCCACCCCCCCCCCCCCTCCTCTCCCGGTGCCCCTCCTCTCCCGGTGCCCCTCACTCTCCCGGTGCCCCTCACTCTCTCCCCCCTCCCCACCTCACCCAAATCCCCACGCTCCGCAACATCCCCAGCCGCACCATCACCCTCACCGTGCGCCGCGGAGGAAGCGCGGCCCTGCTGCTCAGCAGCAAACTCCAGGCTCTTCCCCCCTCACGGCGCGGCCCTCCTGCTCTCCCCCTCACGTGCGCCGCTACCGGAGAGGGGAAGCGGCGCGGGACTCCCCATCACGTGCGCCGATACCGGAGAGGGGAAGCGTCGCGGGACTCCCCATCACGTGCGCCGCTACTGGAGAGGGGAAGCGGCGCGGGACTCCCCATCACGTGCGCCGCTACCGGAGAGGGGAAGCGCGGCGCGGGACTCCCCCTCACGTGCGCCGCTACCGGAGAGGGGAAGCGCGGCGCGGGACTCCCCCTCACGTGCGCCGCTACCGGAGAGGGGAAGCGCGGCGCGGGACTCCCCATCACGTGTGACGCTACCGGAGAGGGGAAGCGCGGCGCGGGACACCTGCCACTCTTGCCCCCCCCCAGCTTCCCGAACTCACCTCCTGCCCCAGCCAGATGCCACGGGGTCAAGGTAAGTCACACACCGTCTCCCACCCACGCACTGTCACCCAGTCACCCACACACCCACCCAGTCACTTTCACCCACTCAGTCACCCACTCAGTCACTCACTCAGTCACCCACTCAGTCACTCACTCAGTCACCCACCCACTCAGTCACCCACCCACTCAGTCACCCACCCACTCAGTAACCCACCCACCCACTCACTTAGTCACCCAAAAAATCACTTAGTCACCCACCCACTCACTCAGTCACCCACCCACTCAGTCACCCACCCACTCACTCAGTCACCCACCCACTCACTCAGTCACCCACTCAGTCACCCACCCACACACCCACCCAGTCACCCACTCAGTCACCCACACACCCACCCAGTCACCCACCCAGTCACTTTCACCCAGTCACCCACTTTCACCCAGTCACCCACCCACCCACTCAGTCACCCACCCACTCAGTCACCCACTCACTCAGTCACCCACTCACTCAGTCACCCACTCAGTCACCCACCCACACACCCACCCAGTCACCCACCCAGTCACTTTCACCCAGTCACCCACTTTCACCCAGTCACCCACCCACTCAGTCACCCACCCACTCAGTCACCCACTCAGTTACCCACCCATTCAGTCACCCAGTCACCCATTCAGTCAGTCACCCATTCAGTCAGTCACCCAGTCACCCACCCATTCAGTCAGTCAGTCACCCACTCACCCACCCAGTCACCCACTCACCCACCCAGTCAGTCACCCACTCACCCACCCAGTCAGTCACCCACTCACCCACCCAGTCAGTCACCCACTCACCCACCCAGTCAGTCACCCACTCACCCACCCAGTCAGTCACCCACCCACCCAGTCAGTCACCCACTCACCCACCCAGTCAGTCTCCCACTCCCCCACCCAGTCAGTCTCCCACTCACCCACCCAGTCAGTCTCCCACTCACCCACCCAGTCAGTCTCCCACTCACCCACCCAGTCAGTCTCCCACTCACCCACCCAGTCAGTCTCCCACTCACCCACCCAGTCTGTCTCCCACTCACCCACCCAGTCAGTCTCCCACTCACCCACCCAGTCAGTCTCCCACTCACCCACCCAGTCAGTCTCCCACTCACCCACCCAGTCAGTCTCCCACTCACCCACCCAGTCAGTCTCCCACCCAGTCAGTCTCCCACCCAGTCAGTCTCCCACCCAGTCAGTCTCCCACTCACCCACCCATTCAGTTTCCCACTCACCCACCCATTCAGTTTCCCACTCACCCACCCATTCAGTTTCCCACTCACCCACCCATTCAGTTTCCCACTCACCCACCCATTCAGTTTCCCACTCACCCACCCATTCAGTTTCCCACTCACCCACCCATTCATTTTCCCACTCATCCACCCATTCAGT
Organism: Ascaphus truei; assembly: GCF_040206685.1. Taxonomy (NCBI): domain Eukaryota; kingdom Metazoa; phylum Chordata; class Amphibia; order Anura; family Ascaphidae; genus Ascaphus; species Ascaphus truei. The sequence goes on along the minus strand of NC_134483.1, from coordinate 488,561,106 downwards.
CTCCCAGTCACCCACCCATTCAGTCTCCCACTCACCCACCCATTCAGTCTCCCACTCACCCACCCAGTCTCACCCAAAACCACCCACCCAGTCACTGACCCCACCTACCCACTCACCGACCCTGAAAAAGTCACCCAGTCACCGACCCACCCACCGACCCAAAGTCACCCACCCACCCACCGACCCAAAGTCACCCACGGACCCACCCACCGACCCAAAGTCACCCACCCACCGACCCAAAGTCACCCACCCACCAACCCAAAGTCATCCACCCACCGACCCAAGTCACCCACCCACCGACCCAACTCACCCACCCAACCACCGACCCAAAGTCACCCACCGACCCAAAGTCACCCACCCACCGACCCAAAGTCAAACTGACCCAAAGTCACCCACCCACCCACCGACCCAAAGTCATACACCCACCCACCGACCCAAAGTCACCCACCCACCGACCCAAAGTCACCCACCCACCGACCCAAAGTCACACACCCACCGACCCAAAGTCAAACCGACCCAATGTCACCCACCCACCGACCCAAAGTCAAACCGACCCAAAGTCACCCACCCAGTCACCGACCCACTCAGTCACCAACCCACCCACCCACTCAGTCAAGTGTCACCCACCCACCCACACACTCAGTCAACTCACTCACCCACCTAGCTGTCATGGGGGGGGGGGAAGCCCAACCCTGTCGTACGCCCCCCCAAAATTACATCCCGGGCAACGCCGGGTCTCTCAGCTAGTTAAGATATATTTCTGGGCTGAATACATTGGCACACTAAGCTACATCATCACTAGTTATTTCTGGTAAGCAGACAAGTTTTGTAGCAGTAACATATGTGCTATGATTTCCCAGAATAACGTAATCGTGTAGGAAGGAATGCAGCTTTCTGGGTCAATATTCATTTAGCCTTCTTTAGGCTATGATATACTTTGCAAGAGTAACATCAATGTTGTGTACACGCCAATAGGACTATATTTACTAAGCAGTGCTATTCCACAAGGCCCATAGGCTGTAAGGTGCATTGTGGACTACTAGCTTGTATCCTTAGGTGGTTCCAAGTTATTCATGTAATATAAATATTAATGTTCCTATATATTTAAAAATATATATTTATTATAACTAATGTAACCACTTGTGTGATGCAAGAAATATACTCCCAGTGCCCCTGTCAGATTCCTCTCCAGTGTGCTATGGACATGTCACCGATGATGGACATAAGATCAGCCAATAACAAAGGCTGTGGAAGAGGTGGGACTAAGGAAAAAAGAGCCTTGAAGAGGTTGGCAGGATGCATGGAGTTAGATCTGCATGAGTTTGCCCCTGCAGCCAGTCTATGTCCCTCTGAGAGAGTGGACATTGACTGGAGGGAGAACAGCACATTGTGCAGGGTGGCCCAGCAGATTCCCACTGGGAAGCCGCACAGAGGAACGATTACCGTCAGAGGGGATCCTCAATGGTTGCAGCTAAAAGTGGTACTTTTGTGAAGTAGAGGCCTGCTACACTTTGTTGCATTAAAGAGCTTCAAATGTGTGTTGGCACCATCATATAGGCCTAGATACCCAGGATTGGATGGCCACATCCTCAAGAAACCGACATACACCGCACAGCGTTTATGTGGAATGTTATACTGATGTGTTATAATATGCAGGTGGTGATCCTTTGTTAAGGGTCGCAGGGATTCTATTGTATCTTTAATTGTAGTTGTTTCCTGTTTTCTGGCATATAAACCAGAAATAGAGGACTCGGGCCCCCACCTCAGCAACCGTTATCAGCCTGGGGGCTAGAGATAAAAGGGATTACATTGGAGGCACTGCTGAGATGTATTTATTTTGGGTAATTGATGTGATATATGCAATACTTTCCCCTAATCATACATTCAGACACGGGCACGGTTAAAGAATTACCCAGTAGCTGGTTATTGACTGTGGACGGCATAGAAGTTGCTAGAACACTTGCTCTATAGCGTACCCTGCAGAGCATCACTGACCGATTCTCACCATGAGTGTGGCCATTTTAAGCGAGTGGTGTGCGTGGGACAGCCTGGGTTGTAACTAAGCGCTAATCCTAACAGTCCCAAATATGACCAATGATGTGAGCGTCAATGAAATGCTAGGTGTGACCACTCTGTGGGGACAGGCCCGCATACAGGGGAAAATGTTGTGTTGCGATACTAAGACTGCATATATTGTGTATGTGTGATGAAGATATTGATCCTGCTAAAATGCCTAGCAGTATTGCAGGAAGGGACCATGAGATGTCGGATATCACTGTTGGTTGTAATCCTGCGGCTGACCCTTGCAATGTTATAAATCATACTATCGTAGACAAGGTCCGGAAGTTCCTAGCTAAACAAGCGTGCGCATTGGAGGAATTCCGTAATGAGATGTACCCTGAGTTACCTCCTTCCTCTACTGGACATGCCCATGCTTCCCACAAGGCAAACATCACTGCCATGAGACAGTTAGTAGTGAAGTCCCTGCAATCCCAGTGGATTGCAAATCTTCGCAGGTGTTAGATCGACCCACTCAAGTGAGGATGATTTTGAAAGTTGGATAGAACATGATACACGGATGGTGCTGGAATGGGGAGGATCAGACCAAGACAAGAAGGTTCCAGATGGTGGAAAGCCTAAATGGGCCCTGTAACAGGGGAGTTATCCCTGTTCAGGTAATGTGCCTCTAATCCAGCAGTGTGGTGGTTAACTGCTGGTAGTCAATTAACAAACACCACCTGCCTGATTAGATTGCTTAGAAAAGGCTGTCTTTTGAGACAGGAAGGGAGATTGTCCTTGACTCTCACAACTTGTGAGACTGACATGGGGACACTTGTCTTGAGCCCTGCCAGAAGAAACAGCAGAGCTGCTTTCAAGACACAAGGGAAACTTCTAACCTGGAGCCTGACATTTCCTGTGCACACAACGGTGCGGTTCCAAGAGAGCAGAGAAGCTTCCCCTACAGCAGCCCAGCAAACAGATAAGACTTTCATTTACAAGACTTTTTATATCTGTTCATTTCATGCTATATGTTTGGGGCTGGGAGACATGTTTACCTAAAGGGAGTTGTGGATTGCATAGTATTTCTCTAGATATACTCCCAAGTAAAATGAAGCTTTGTTTACCCCTTGTTTGGATGGTTTCCTGATGTTAAGGAAACGGACGCAATAAAAGCTTTATTTAATTTCACCATAACCAGTCTCCCTTGCATACCTCTGTGAGCGTCCGCCTACATATGGTGTCCGAAGTGGGACGAGAGGTGGTTCTTGAAGTTAAGGAACCCGGAGTTTGTCTGTGAATTTTTTTTATGCTTTTTGCCTACAAACAGTCTGATAAACAACAAAACAGGTAGCTCTAACCGCAATGTGTGTGGTGTAGTAACTATTACCTTATATACTAAATAAAACTATACATAAGGGGCTGCCTAGGACACAAAGCCTGACCCCCTGGTCAGGAAAACAGTATGGACAGGGAATAGTTCCGTGGGCACCTATAAACTTTACCACTATAAAGGATATACGAAAACCAAGCCTGTTGGTTGTGAAGATTGTTGATCCTCACGGTGGGCTTGAAAACAAAGAGAAAGCACAACACAAAGCGTAATACTGTTGAAACATTAAACAAACAACATATAAGACAACATATAACAGCTGAATACTGAAATGGTATTTTTAGGACAATAAAATCATTTAATAACAATTAATATTTGATATAATGCACAATTTGCATGGACATATAGATTTAAGCAATAAAAATCTGAATAGGTGGTTCAACTGCTCCGTAACACCAATGTTGATGATAGCAATGCCTACTCACCAGATGGAATAGGTTTGCAGGCAGTGGATATTTTAGAGAGTATCCCCTCTCATCTGTGTGCTGCTCTCTGCTTAGCTGGCGTCTCTGTCGGCTCGTGGGTGCAGCTCATCAGCGGGGACTCCTGCAGCTCCAGGAAGCACGTCTGAGCAGATGGAACTCAGCTGCAGCTGATTCAGCACGATGTCAGCCACGGACCACCGTGAGCTCGTCTATCTGCTGCTCACTGCTAGCTGGCGTCTCTATCCGCTCGTGGACGCAACTTGTCAGCAGGTACTCCTGCAGGGCGCCAAGCAGGGCGCTTGAATAATGGGAAACCGCAACAGCTGGTTCAACTCGTCGGCGGCTATAAGAGATGGTTAGCTGGCAGCTCACGTTGATTCACCGATGTACGGGGGGTACTACACCAATGTGTGCGGGGCTTGAACCTACACCCTACGCGTTTCAAGAGCGATCTGCTCTCTTCCTCAGGGGTATATGAATAAAAAAGTCCAAAATGTCCTTTAAATACTGACTTCACCATTTGGGTAAATAGTTCCACCTGTAGCTAATTGCACATGCGCTGTGCTTGTAATAAAGTTGCTCTTAGTGTGTTTGCAATCAGACACTGCACAGTGAAAATGTCTTTGAACAATATAGCAAAAAGCTACTTACTATTTTGTACAGCTGTTATACATAATGACAACATTAAACATAACACAATATACAATGAACATATACTACTAACAACATATATATTTACACATGACACAATAAACAATGAACATATACTACTAACAACATATATATTTATGTATATAAACAAAAAAAAATGAATAAAAATGCATAATTTATGAACATATATACAATATTAAAACTGGTTTAGTTACACACAATGTGTCTAATCATTTTCTTCAGGTGCACAATAAAGACCCAAAAGGTTTGAGGTGCGTAGGAATAGAGCGCATTGTACCACACTGGAGAGGAGGTAACACATTGAGCCTATTGGGGAGAAGAGAGTCCTATTGGATTTATGAGTTATGTACTCTGTCCCCAATGGGCTTAAATGTAGAATTCGATTTGAAATCCTTTTTGGTGGGTTAGTACCAAATACATCCACATAAGGTGACATGTCATATACATTAGTGTTTAAATTCGCTTATAGCAGTGGGTTCCTCCTACATAAATAAGCACACTATCACTGGTTTAATACATTTTATCTCATCATAATTTGCATATTATATTAAATAATTTTTTTTTTTTTATGTCCTACCTTAAAATTATGCATTTTTATTCATTTTTTTTTGTTTATATACATAAATATATATGTTGTTAGTAGTATATGTTCATTGTATATTGTGTTATGTTTAATGTTGTCATTATGTATAACAGCTGTACAAAATAGTAAGTAGCTTTTTGATATATTGTTCAAAGACATTTTCACTGTGCAGTGTCTGATTGCAAACACACTAAGAGCAACTTTATAATAAGCACAGCGCATGTGCAATTAGCTACAGGTGGAACTATTTACCCAAATGGTGAAGTCAGTATTTAAAGGACATTTTGGACTTTTTTATTCATATACCCCTGAGGAAGAGAGCAGATCGCTCTTGAAACGCGTAGGGTGGAGGTTCAAGCCCCGCACACATTGGTGTAGTACCCCCCGTACATCGGTGAGTCAACGTGAGCTGCCAGCTAACCATCTCTTATAGCCGCCGACGAGTTGAACCAGCTGTTGTGGTTTCCCATTATTCAAGCGCCCTGCTTGGCGCCCTGTAGGAGTACCTGCTGACAAGTTGCGTCCACGAGCGGATAGAGACGCCAGCTAGCAGTGAGCAGCAGATAGACGAGCTCACGGTGGTCCGTGGCTGACATCGTGCTGAATCAGCTGCAGCTGAGTTCCATCTGCTCAGACATGCTTCCTGGAGCTGCAGGAGTCCCCGCTGATGCGCTGCACCCACGAGCCGACAGAGACGCCAGCTAAGCAGAGAGCAGCACACAGATGAGAGGGGATACTCTCTAAAATATCCACTGCATGCAAACCTATTCCATCTGGTGAGTAGGCATTGCTATCATCAACATTGGTGTTACGGAGCAGTTGAACCACCTATTCAGATTTTTATTGCTTAAATCTATATGTCCATGCAAATTGTGCATTATATCAAATATTAATTGTTATTAAATGATTTTATTGTCCTAAAAATACCATTTCAGTATTCAGCTGTTATATGTTGTCTTATATGTTGTTTGTTTAATGTTTCAACAGTATTACGCTATGTGTTGTGCTTTCTCTTTGTTTTCAAGCCCACCGTGAGGATCAACAATCTTCACAACCAACAGGCTTGGTTTTCGTATATCCTTTATAGTGGTAAAGTTTATAGGCGCCCACGGAACTATTCCCTGTCTCTACAAACAGTCTGAGCAACATTAAAAAAAAAATCTCATGCATCAGAGACCAGAGTTAAAGTGATACACACCCAGGCAGGAAACTTATACTGCACTGAAACTTACAAAACCACAGATTGACTCTTTTCCCCAATCCCAAGACGAGAGAGACTGCTGAAGCAGGTAAACCTTATTTGCCTATCACAATAAAGTGTAATATGGTCATTGAAATAGGGGGTTTGCCTTCCAGCCATAGTCAGGGTTCAAGAAGTGAGTTAGCCCTTAAAAGGGATAGGCGTTTGTTGTTTTCAAATGTTTAGCTGAAGCAGTGAATACAGATGGTGACCCACGAGCGGTACTGATTCTGCAAGTAAAGGCTGCCACACCGCATAGGACTACCAGTTGTGAATGGAGTATATGCAGAAAAATGTGAAAATTGATGCAAGACTGTGCTGAAGCAGAGGAATTTTCAGTAAACAAGTGCTGAGGGTAAAATTGCCTACTAGAAAAAAGGAATTGCTGAGCTGTGTAAAAGGTATCCCAAAGTGTGAAGAGTGAATGTCATAATACCCAAAGTAGAGACTGAACTCAAGCAGAAAATCACATTATTTGGCTGAAGCAGAGAGATTGCACCTAGCAAGTAAATGGTGTAAAGCAAACAGAAGTTTTTTCCTAGCAACTGCACAGCCAGCATACCAAATGAGAGATTTTACCTAGCAAGTAAATGGTGTAAAGCAAATAGACGTTTTTACCTAGCAACTGCACATTCTGTATACCTGATGAGAGAAAATGTGTGCACAGTACTGCTAATATTGTAAAACTTATCCAAGAAAGAAAAAGTCTACAGAGATGCCTGTGAGAGCTACAACCTCTACAAGCAAAATATGCCCACCTGTAGGACTACCACAATTGGGGCTTCTAGCAAATACAGTGGCAACAGCTGCAATAGCGCCTCCTGAGGTCAGGAAGAAAACTACACCTGAGAGCCCCAAAATGGAGGAAAAGATGCAGCGTTCCTGTAATGAACCCTACCCCATGGAAGAGTGGCCCTTCCAGTCCAATAAAGAGGAAGACATCTCTTACGGGGAACCCGAACTGAGTCACACCCACAAAATGCCCCAAGAATGGTGGAGGTGCCTGAAATCGGCACGAACAGAAAAGACCGCTCTCTATGATGACGAATATGGTCGACAAGAGAAAGAGCGGGAGCAGCAGATCACCCAATATTATTGTCAGCTTAAGCAACTGCAAGAAATGTTTGCGTATATAATGAAGCTGCTAAAGTATCAAATATAGAAGGAGACCCCAGTATTCCTGATGGGACGGAGTCATCCATAACAAAAAGGCGGAAAAAGAAAAGCGGTTCTTCACTTACCGTGGAAGGAACAGACACGTCCGCAGATCCTGTGGAGGAAAAGGGGGACCGAGTTGCCCTGCAGCCTACAGAAAATGGAGAATTCGTCCCGCGGTTAACCGAATATCCAGAGGGCCCAAGGCAGAAGTCGAGTACCCCAAAGAAGTGTCTGTCCAGTGCAAACAGTGAGGAGCCCTCAACTAACCGTCCCAGGGAAGCGGAGCCAGAACCAGTGAGTGACGATCCCTTGACCAGCCCTGAAGATGCCCTGAAAAATGCCAGGCATGACTGTGATATGCTCCGTGAACAATTGAAACAAAAGAAAGATGGTTACACAGAGTTACAGAAAAATAACGTGAGGCTACAAAAAGATGTGCTCACAATTTACTCTTTGGCCAGGACAGAATTGGACGATCTCAATACTGAGCTAGATACTGCAAACGCTACTATTTCCGCCATGGATGAAAAGCAGAGCCAATCTGATAAAATGATGGCTAAGCTGAAGCGGAAATATGAGGAAGCACTAAAGCAGATGACAGTCTTTCAGCAAGAGGTTCACACTCTTCGCGTAGAGCTGAATGCCTCACAACAGGAGGTCAACAATGTCTGGACAGAGGTGGACGTATCTCAGAAAGAGGTTCAGACACTCCGCAGAGCACTGGATGCCTCACATCATGAGACCAACAGCTGCCGCACAGACCTGGAAGTTTCCAGAAAGGAACTACACAGTCTCACTGAGGAGCTGGACATTTCTAACGAAACGTTGTTAATCTTAATACAGATCTCAAAGTCTCTCAGAAGGAGCTTCGGACCCTCAACCTAGAGAAGGAAGTCTCACACCAGGTGACTGTCATTCTCAAAGCAGATGTGCGTAAATGGAAGGAGGACTGCAAGGAGGCCCTGAATAGTACAGAGACTGAAAAAGGAGAAAATTTAAGATTAAAAAGAAAAAACTTAAAACTCAAAGAAGAAAATTTTCATTTGACAAACGACGTCAAGGAAAAGAATGAAAAGCTGCACGAGCTTAAAGAAATAAATAGACTTTTGGAAGATGAGAAGTTTCAAGCAGAGCACTGACTGCAGAATCAACTGCAAGGTCTGCGTACGCACCTCAAGAAGGCCGAGGAGAAGCAGCGAACTCTGCAGGAAGAAAATCTGCAGGATGTTAAAGAAATTCAAGTGCTGCAGGAACGTCTGATGACCCAGTATGTCCCCGCAAAGCAGCATGAGAAACTGAAGGCTACCCTGAGCGTCACCAAAGCATCGCTAGAGGCCAAGCTTAGAACCCAGGTGACCCGGCACAAAAGGGAGCACAAGAAGGTCCAGAAACTAAAACAAGTAACTGTGGCCCGAGCAAAGAAATTCATAGTGCTTCACAATGCAATAAAAATGTGGAAGCAAGCTCAGAGAAAGCAAAGCGTGCAGATGAATTCCCTGAGAAGAGACTTTCAAGACGCACTCAAAAAACAGGGATCTCTCGCGGATGAGATTACAGTCCTACAAGGACAAGTATTGACCCTGACTAAGCGTCAGTATCCCACAGCCACAAAAACCCATGAAGACAAGGGTACAGTGAGAGCTGGGAATACCGCTCGTCTGAAAGACAAGGTTGCGAAATTTGAACCACCTAAACAAGCACTAGCAAAACCTTCAAGCTGAAAAGATGGGACATTCTCTGGAAGTGGGTGTGGAATTGCAACTTAATCCAAAAGAGGCTGAACTAGGAACCCCATTGAGTGGGAAAAGGGCAGAGAGACAGCTTCAAGAGCGGAAAACTCAAAGGGCTGTTTTTAAACTCTCTGCAACTGCTGCCATACAGTCTGCCTACAATAAGACGAGCACCCGACGCGAGGGAAATCTCATGACCGCACACGTAGCAAAAAGACTGTACTTAGAAAAAGTCCTCCTCGAGCGACTGAGGAGTGCTGATCTCAAGCACCTTCGGGAGGAGACACGAATGAACTGGAGAAAGGGCTCCGATCCCAGCGGGACTGAGGGTTCTCTTTCTCCGTCCACTCTCATTCAAGTCACAGAGATATCTAGAATGAGAGTGGAAGGATGGGCTTTGGCCGTGGCAAGCCCGAGCTTCCCACAAGCAGGGGAGGTATGTAACAAGGGAGTTATCCCTGTTCAGGTAATGTGCCTCTAATCCAGCAGTGTGGTGGTTAACTGCTGGTAGTCAATTAACAAACACCACCTGCCTGATTAGATTGCTTAGAAAAGGCTGTCTTTTGAGACAGGAAGGGAGATTGTCCTTGACTCTCACAACTTGTGAGACTGACATGGGGACATTTGTCTTGAGCCCTGCCAGAAGAAACAGCAGAGCTGCTTTCAAGACACAGGGGAAACTTCTAACCTGGAGCCTGATATTTCCTGTGCACACAAGGGTGCGGTTCCAAGAGAGCAGAGAAACTTCCCCTACAGCAGCCCAGCAAACAGATAAGACTTTCATTTACAAGACTTTTTATATCTGTTCATTTCATGCTATATGTTTGGGGCTGGGAGACATGCTTACCTAAAGGGAGTTTTGGATTGCATAGTATTTCACTAGCAATACTCCCAAGTGAAATGAAGCTTTGTTTACCCCTTGTTTGGATGGTTTCCTGATGTTAAGGAAACGGGCGCAATAAAAGCCTTATTTAATTTCACCATAACCAGTCTCCCTTGCATACCTCTGTGAGCGTCCGCCTACAGGCCCGCATTATCCATAGTAAGAGCCGTCAGAGAGGGAAATTAGGTCAGCACCACTAAGTTGCTAGAAAACACGTTCGGGGGGAATATATCAGCATGAAGGAGAAAAACTATCTGAGTTCTTGCATAGACTGAAGGTGGCCCTATGTAGGGTATGGAGGAATAAGGGTGTTACCCCAGATTGGGTTGACAAACCTAGTAGAACAATTAACCTGGGGAGTACCTTTCAGAGATATGATTACCCTTTACCTATGACTGCGAGAGTGAGAGCGAAAAGTGTCTCCCCCCAAATTCTTGGAGCTGTTATGAGAAATAATGAATGGGGAAGAAGAGATTGGAGCAGTAGATATACGGCTCAAGAGAAGTGATTGGTTAAACCGACAACGGGGTCCTGAATGTATCACACTAGGACGACACACAAAGAAAAGCGATGATGAGTCTGATGATGAGGAATACAAAGGAGAAAGGATGTTAGGTCACCTATTCAAGATTATGGACCATGAAGAGCGGAAACCTCCATGAGAGGTCTCATCAATGCAGCCCGAGGGCCAAAAAGTATAGAGAAAGATATCATCCATGAAATGGATCCAGATGCAGAGGCATTTACCACTTTGCGCCCCCTAGAGCGGGATAATGAACTTGAAGATGAGTTAGGTGTAGATCGGGCACCACCATAGTGAAGGGCAAGATGAGCAAGAGCTGCCTATATCCTATTTTCTCCCTAAACAATTAGGAGGAGATGTGGTATGTTTAAACTGTACAGATGTTGCCAGATATCTTGTCAAGTATTCCTCCAGGAAACCGCAGATGGCAGCTGCCTGACAACTGCCTGCTTGCAGATTCCTCATGGCCAGACTAATTGCCCATCAGGATTAACACAACAGGGGTCATTGCTTCTGAATGGGACTCCTGCTACGTTAATCCTACCGGGCCGCTTTAGTTTGGAAGAGCTGCGCAGTGAGAGCAGACAGAATCAATCTCTCTCTGTGCATCTCAAACTGGCGATCACAATGTTTAAAAAAAATAAAAAATTATTACATATTATTGAAGCAAGGGGTCTCCATAGCTGAACCATATTAATTTCAGTCCCGAGGACCTCTTGCTTCCCAAGTTACAGGCCCCGGTATGGATGTTGGTATCTCCTGCATGTTTAAATGTCCTTTCAATTTTACAATTAACATAATACCTCTGTACCCGTGGTAATTACTTTCCTAAAAATAAATTGATACATCCATTTTGCATCTACTGTGTGTGGCAGCTTATGTCACAACTTTTTTTTTTTTTTTTTTAACGTACTCCACCCATAATCTTTCATGGAAAACTCATGATATATTTTTAAATGACTTAATATGGACCTATGAGATTTCAATAAGAAGGTGTTCGTTATTGTTGTTGAATGGGTAACAAATGCTCTACTGCTGGGAACCTCTGTTGACATCATTTGCGACTGGAGGAAATAATTGACGAAAAAAATCTTTCTGTGAAATTGTATCATTTGAGGGAAACCAGAAGTTCTAATGTCTTTATTCAAGTCAGCACAATAATATGTTTAGAGTTTTCCTTTGTGGCTTTGATATGTCTTGCACATAACTACCACAAGCCTCTGAGTCATATTCTTAGCACCGAGCACTTCTGAAACTATTATTTCTGGAGTGCACCTAAATGTTATTTGTAAAGGCACAGAAGACACGTGGGCTCAGAAGTACCAGTTAGGAAGGTCAAGCAGGGGAGATGGGGAAACATCCATTTTTGAGCTTGCCTTATAAGTACTATGGAAGATGTTCCTACATGCATTGGTTTGAGGTGGATATACAGTATTAACATTTTTCCCCCACCGGATGTAATTTATTTCAGTATCTCGGTATACGGTAGTAAATTATTACTTTCAGTATTGAATTCACCTTTTTAAAGCTGAAGACCTGAATTACGTACAGAAGAGCACTTAGGATGCTAGCATTGAAGAGGATATTTTGAAAGAGGATTTTTGGAATAGTAACACAAAGCCTTGATATATATATATACAGTTAGGTCCGGAAATAATTGAACACTGATACAAGTTTTGTTATTTCGGCTGTGTACCAAAATAAATTCAAGTTACAGTTAAATAATGAATATGGGCTTAAAGTGCAGTCTATCAGCTTTAATTTGAGGATATTCACATCCAAATTGGAGGAAGGGTTTAGGAATTACATCTCTTTAATATATAGCAAATTTTGCTTCTGGTTGCGGCACCACCGGGGGAAACGGAGAAGGATCCGGATTTCTGTGTAGCTTTGCCTCTCTCAGCCTGCGTTTGTCTCAGCCCGTAACGAAGGTCTCCGTGGGACAGTGTCCCCCCTGATGAAGTCATCATAGATGACGAAACGCGTAGGGCATGGCTAAGGCAGAGGAGACACTGTCCCACGGAGACCTTCATTACGGGCTGAGACAAACGCAGGCTGAGAGATGCAAAGCTACACAGAAATCCGGATCCTTCTCCGTTTCCCCCGGTGGTGCCGCAACCAGAAGCAGGCAGCTGAAGGTCCTGGTTCCCGGAGGGATTTCCTTTTGCGGGGCACCCGACCGGGTGGACGTCACTTCCGGTAGAAGTAGACCATGCGGTTAATGTGCAGGAGAGGACACCATTGCTGAGTCGGACGCCATCACTGGCTTATGAGGGCCTATCTCATAACTGCTTGATTACTGTGTACACTTGTGAGTGGGCATTTGTCTGTTTTTAATGTTCCATAAACTGAATTGTTATACTTTAATGCACTAGGTGTGCGCCTGTTTTTTCTTTTCTTTTCTTCCATATATATATATATGTATATATATATATATATAGTGGCAGGACGGCCTCAGTAAGACGCTAAGACACTGTGTAAAGCTTAACTGTAGTGGTTTATTTTCCAGCAGACAAATAAGCATCAGGTGCACTGTCCCTTTAAGAAAACCAAATCATAGAAATAAACACCTATTCCCGTTAGGGAAAATAACTAAACTTCACTCCAGCCCTTTCTAGCGGGCAGTAAGTAGAGAGAGCCGTCAGTAAAGCTCAAAGGTAGTCCACCTAATGGCACAAGCCTATTGTAGACATAAATGGAGAGTGGAGGAGCATGAAGGAGGGGAGAGGGTGTTGGAGAGATAACTGCTAGCAAGACTGTAACAAAACAAATGTCAGCTGCATAGTGTGCAGTATTGTATTGTATTTATTTATTTATAAAATATTTTACCAGGAAGTAATACATTGAGAGTTACCTCTCATTTTCAAGTATGTCCTGGGCACAGAGTAAAACAAATAATACATAGTTACAAATACAGTTACATAAGTGAACAGGGTATACATTATATACAAGACATTGCGTGCACAGTTAAAGAAAATATATATTATGGGCGTATGAAACAGTTACAGACCAGATTAAAATGTGAGACAGCCTTAGATTTGAAAGAACTTAAACTGGTGGTGGATGTGAGAGTCTCTGGTAGGTTGTTCCAGTTTTGGGGTGCACGGTAGGAGAAGGAGGAACGTCCGGATACTTTGTTGAGCCTTGGGACCATGAACAGTCTTTTGGTGTCTGATCTCAGGTGATAAGTGCTGCAAGTTGTAGGGGTGAGGAGCTTGTTCAGATAGCTGGGTAGCTTGCCCATGAAGAATTTAAAGGCAAGACAGGAAAGGTGAACTTTGCGCCTAGATTGTAGGATTCGGCATGGATTGTACTGATACTCACGATGAAGCCGTCCTCCGTTGCTCTCACTCTCTCTCCCCGTGTCACGTGTGTCGGAAGGGTAAGTGACGTCACTCCCAGGCCCGGGCACGATCCAAAGCAGCAGAGAAAAAGTAAAAGATCAATGCAGCAGCCGCTCCAAGGTACTCGGACTCACCAGGTAAAAGTTAAAAGACAATGCTTTATTGGGTTACATAAAAAAGGGGAGACACTCAGGACATACAAAAATGGAGGAACCTCCTCCCACGCATTTCGGGCATAGACTGCCCTTTCTCAAGGAGTATCAAGGAATTACTCCTCGCAGGGCTGGGGAATCAGACCAGCCAGGGGCTTCCTAGCTGTGAGAAGCCTCTATACCCACCTGGGGAAAAAGTTTGTGCAGGCTACTTCCTGCCTTTTAAACCCTCATTCTCTCCGAAGTCCTTCCTGTTTAATTAACTGCAGGTACATGCCTCTCCAGGAGGCGTTTAAGAGCTTAAGAGCTTGTATGCTGGAAGCACACATTTGTTCCTCACTCCAGCATACTGTGTTAGTGACTCTGTCACTATATATATGTGTGTATATAAATATATATATATTATATATATCTATATATATATATCTATATATATAGATATATATACTGTATATATAATGTATGATGCATCTACTAAAAACTCTTATGATGGTCCCCTAAAAGGTATTACAACCTACAACAAATCTGCATTTCTTCAGGACCATTACGGCTACTAGAACATATATATTTCATGTAATGGTTAGTTTTATTTTACCATATTTTTTATTTTACAGCACTGGTTTTGGCACAGATATGGGGCCCAGATTTGCGCTGAGCTATGTCAATCTCCTAATGGGAATATGGGAGGAGCAAACATCTTGGCAAATAATGAGTTTGCGCAAATCTGGTGCTCTATAAACGCTATATACGCTGATATTATAATTGTATGGTGTGGGGATCACAACACTTAAGAACTTTTTTTGGAACACATTAATCGTAATATATATAATTTTAAATTCACTCATAAACGCAGCACCACTGAACTTGAGTTTCTTGATTTACTAATCTACATCAATAATGGAATGATATGTACAAAAGCATATCATAAGCCGGTAAGATGCCTCAATTATATTAAGGCAGAAAGTAATCACCATCAAAAATGGCTGGACAACATACCATTCGAGGAACTAAAATGTATAAAACGTAAGTGCTTTAATCATCAGGTTTTTCATGAACAAGTTAAGGTTACCTTAGAAAAATTAAAATTAAAATCGTACAAACCCTGAATCTTGGAAGATGCCTATTCTAAAGAGACGCCAGGACCAAACAAGTACACTCAAATGGGATTTTACCTGCACGCTTGAATGGCTTGCAACATTGTAAGTTAATACTAACCTTTCCAGTGCCACATTCATTGATGGTATATATACATATTGACATTTTCTATTGCTTCTAGCAATATATTCAGGACATTTTTTTATCTACTAACATTATCTAGTATATCAGTCCCTCTCTCACGAGGATTATCTACTTAAAATCATTTCTACATTGCGCTAAATGTTATATATATATATATATATGTGTGTGTGTGTGTGTATATAATATGTATGATGCAGATGCCTTTTAGTGGACCATCATAAGAGTTCTTCATAGATTAAATTAAACTGTATACTTTAATTTCATCTACTAAAAACTCTTATGATGGTCCCCTAAAAGGTATTACAACCAACAACAAATCTGCATTTCTTCAGGACCATTACGGCTACTAGAACATATATATTTCATGTAATGGTTTAGTTTTATTTTACCATATTTTTTGTTTTACAGTACTGGTTTTGGAGATGATAAGAATACTTTTTACATGGAGAATTAATCAAAATGTGTACATTTAGTTCCACCCAATAACCAACGTAACCAATCTTTTTCCCGACTTATCTGCTCTTCTTTCAGACCGGTCTTTTCAATTCTATTGGTATTTCGAAGATAGAAAAACAATAAACGTAACCTAATTAAGCTCATTTACTATTTTGTATCTGTCCTGCTATGGCTCACATGCCATTCATTTATTTGGTGCTGTATAAGTTCCTTATTGTAATTTTGAACACTTTGATGCTCTTGTTTCTTTCTGCAACAGCAGTTATTAGGAAACATTGTTCTGTGCAGATGCAAACCTATTAAGGGTCAACATTAATACTACTGAGAGATTTACATTTTAGTAGCTCATTTCTTTAAGGTTGAAGCACATTTAACACACAGCCAAAAAAAAAAATCTACAATGCTGCCAAAACACAAACTAAAAACACGATAACTTCTTCGAGTGTCGTGTATTTTGATATATAAAAAAGTTGAAACAAAGTTAAACAAATGCTCTTACAAAGGAGTGACTGTTTCAGGGCTTATCTGCAAGAAGAGCTCCCTCCCGGCAGTAGCCTCATCTCAGGTCCTGTGATGGGGCTATCTTCTGCGCGGATGAGTAATGTCACAGGGAGAAGGAGGGTAGAGCAGACCGGCAGATCACTCACATTCTCTATGAATTTTGCAGACGTAATTGCCTCTTTGACAGGACTGTTAGGCTGCGCAATGTGCTTGCCCTGTGTGAGCGCGCGCGTGCACATGCTCGTGAGTGCACGGCACTCAGCTGCTTGCAGAGACAATACATTTGTTTCTGGCGCTCGCTGCCACGTCACGTGAGCGGTTTGCCCAATGAGGGCGAACCAGTTCCATGACGTCATGTCCGCTGCCCCGACACGCCCTCCCCCCCGAGCGCGCAACTGGCTGGCCACAAATCCCCAGTCAAAATGAGTGCCGAGCTCGAGCGCCAGCACGCTCTCACTCACCCTGGCCACAGCTTGTTCCTTTATGCTTCAAATATCCTTACCTAACATATTAATCCCTTCAGCATCCATACAAAACCATTATGAGTTCTGGGCATGCAGCAGCACAAGAAATAAAAGTGAAAAGGAGCAATAGTAAAAAAAAAAAAAAAACATAATAAAATGAAAAGATACTAAAGAAAGAAAAATCAAAATGTATATTCCATGTGATAAAAATACATGGAATAAAAATATGCTTCAATAACAGAGATAAGTGATGGAGACAATTAAAAAAATTACAAAATCAACCCTAATCAAAATAAATAATGACTTAAAAAAATAATAGTAAATATATCATAGGAGCCATGGCTGGTCCATGTCATAATTTCTGCCCCCTGTCACATAAGTCCTAGTAACTGCAGGCAGTGGCAGGCTATCCTGTGGGGTTTACCGCCCTCCCCCCTCATGCTGCCTCTCTGAGTGACAGGTGGAGGTGAACTGGGTTTGTGTACAGTCAATCATGGTGCAGACCATGTGCCCTCCCCATCTGTGCCTTTTTTACTTGTCTTCAAGACCTTCTTCAGACAGCACATTAATTATTCTCCAAGGTAAGTTGTACATGTAGGAAAATCAATAGGATGTGTTTAAAGTTCATTTTTTTTTGTTAGGCCAGTAATGCTGTGTAAAGTTACAAATCTCTGTACTTAACAATGCATTTATGGCAGCTCGAGTACAACAACTGACTCATTAATCACCCTTGTTAAATTAGAACGTCAATTGTGTGGTCAGAATTATACGTGTTTAATCATTTATCCTCTTTTCCTCTTGATAAAAAGGACACTTTCAGCCCAAAACATTGAGTCTTATTCACTGAGGTATCAGACCCGTGGGTAGCTAATTTTTATTTTTTGGTAACTTATTTTTTTTATGCTACATTTCAGACTGTGTGTTAGTCTTTTGTCTATTCTTATTATCAATCACACGTATTTATTTGTTTGTGATTATTTTAGTACATTGTGACTGTGATCACATTACAATCTGTTATTTATATTGGATACACTTTTCTTTTTTTGAACATCGTGTTGTGTCTTGATATTTATTTATAGACGGACTTTGATTCGTTATTTTTCCTATTGACATATGTATTAATTGGCACTTGTGTTAAGATTATAAAAACATTTACTGATGTCTTAAGAGTTAATTCTAGAAGAAATAACTACATAGTACAGCTTTTCCTTAACACTCTGTTGTGTCTTTAGCAGAAGAGAAACAACACGGCCCTCCTGAAAGCTGTTCTCCTATGCACTAATAAGTGTAATATATCCATAAAATATGTAGAAAAAGAGGGGCTATCATGAAGTGATGTATAACTACTCCTTACATATTACATGGACAAACCATCTTCTTGATCTGTGCTAATATTTTTGTAATGTTAGGTTTTGGCTGTACTGTATGACTGTCATGACCTTGCACTGGCCACTGACACAGATTGGGTTGTTAGGTAGGACCACGGGTGCATTACCTTAATTACCTGCTGAATGATGCAGACAAGCTGGTTTACTATACTGCTGAGGGCAATCACGATCTGCCTGTCCAAATCCATTGCCTCCCTGTGGTGATGCCTATTGTCCTGTATTAGGGTTCGCAGGTAGTGATTTTGATGGTGTGTCTTAGAGCGACGCCAGTAATGCTCTGCCTCCCTTTATCTATGTGTTGTGGTAGGTGAGAGTTCTGAGGCAGCAAAGGGAGCCTCTTCTGGCAGAGCAGAGGCTGCAGGCAGTGGTGATGCACACGCTGCCTTGGCTGCTGGTGTGGTTTCCATGCTCACTTCCTGCATTTCTAAAGTCTCCGCCTCATCTTCAGGAGTCAACATAGAGCTCCTCAACCGAGGCTTCTCTGTGTGCTGGCCCTATGCACAGGTAGATGTAAAATAATATAGCAACTTTGTCATGACTATGTGAACATACAATTAAAAGCAAGCTTAAAAAAATGTACACATTACTGTCCATGTGATAGTCTAACTATGTTTCTATAAGCTCTGGCCCATATTAATTCCCGTGTGCAATGCTTTAGCTTGTGAAAACTCAGATAGTTGTCAACCGTAGCACACCCTTTAATGAATATAGATGCTTTCAGAGATGGTCATTAAAACACATAGGAGCATACTCATGGATGTAATGCCTAACTGTATATTATCTTGTGTGGTGCTCATTGAGCATGGTTGTCCTCAAACTTTAGCTTACAATTTTAGAACACAGTGTATCCCTTAGGTCAGGGGTGCGCAAACTTTTAAGTCTGCGCCCCTCTGCCTGCTGTCACCCCCTCTCCTCTTACCCTCCCCCCCTTACCTTGGCTTTGGCGTCAGATGACACTTCGGGTCATGTTATGTTACATTGCCATGGCAACACAATGTCACGTGACCCCACGGCATCATTTGAGGCCACGTTGCCATGGCGATGCGTCGCCCAAAACCAAGGTAAGGGAATTTACAGAGGCCTCACGTGGTCCCCCGGCACTGAATTTAAATGCTTTGGGGGAGTGTGTGGAGCCTCTGAAAGCGCAGTGCACCCCCTATAAAATCTCGCGCACCCCAGTTTGCTAACCCCTGGCTTAGGTCATGATATTGCATCTGGGTAAATTACATTTTAGGAATGTGACATCAAGTGCAATTGCTTTTTTGTAATTTTCACAGTATAGAAGTAACAATAAAGGCTCTGGTAATCGAGGTCCACTAGTGGCTCAATGTGCGAATTAGTGCAAACGCATTACGCATCAATGTCAGAGAGAGGTGGAACCAGAGACGTAACCATGAGGACCCACTAAGACGCCGAGCTGCAGAGCTATAACCGCTTATGAAACCGAAGCACAAATGCTACCACCGGCGAGGATCAGGAAAAATGCCAAGTAGCGTAGTTGCCGGTTAATTATGCAGACCAGCTGAGATCCAGAACCCGCTCCAGCCATCTCTTGGTGGTTTGATTTAATTCATCCACTACCCTTCATCACGTTTTTATTTATCAATACTTCGACTCACGAACACATACTGTATAGTAGTAGCGCTGGATGAGTCCTTTTCTTTGCTATGTACCTTCCTGATTTTAAGAATAATCAGCGGACTGTACCAGGCTGCTACATTGTTCAATATCTGTATTCCCTAATTATACTTCCAACATTTGTTGGCACAATATGAACACTTTTGGTATATATTGTTCTTTATATTAATGCGCCTCGCACATTTTATACTTCCCTTTAGTAGAGATTTCCGTAGTGCGTACTACCATTTGTTTGTAATGATTGTCCTCAAACCTTAGCTTACCATTTTAAAACACAGTGTATCCCGTGTCATAATACTACATCTGGCTGAATTTAATTTTAGGAATGCAGCATCAAGTGCAATTGCTTTTATTTAATTTTCACAGTATAAAAGTACCAGTATAGGCTTTGGTAATCGAAGTGCACTAGCGGCTCAATGTGCAAATCGCCATCAATGTCATAAGCCAAGAAATATCATAAACATTGAAATGTTTTATGATTTGATCATTCGTTTATTTCTCTTGAGATTGAGGTCATGTCACTCGAGTGGACATACATCTCCCATTGTGTCGAGTCGTGACTTAGAATCACTGTTGGGGGGGTGGGGGAAGAAATGATCAAATGTAATCATGCAATAGTGCTTCTTCTTCATACTTGCTGTGTCCGATGTCCCGATCACCCTGCAGCCCATAAACATCTTCAGGATAGAGGATAGAGCTGAGCCTCTCCTCCATAGGGGTCAGCTGCTGGATTCTGGGGGGACCTTCTCCTGTCCTAACTGCATTACAGGGAGACTCCGCTATCTTTTCCTTCACCTTCCTCTTGATGTCTGAATATCTCTTCTTACTGTTTTCGCGGCATCTACGGGTCCCTCCCAGGCTGATTACGTAATCACAAACATGGCCCCAGATCTGCGTCTTTCGGACATTTTTGGCTTCAGAGTGGAGCACAAATGTTGAAAGGATTTAACTATCCTATCCTTTTCATTGTTAAAATATTTTGGATGAAAAATGCAATAACTATTCCAATATATACATTTTATACACAATTAAGCAATGTAAAAAAGATGATAGAATGATAAACTCAATTGTTATGACAATTCCTACTTGTACTTAGTTCAAGTTGAGGCAAGTCTCACGTGGAGTGCCACTTACAGCATTACATTTGTAGTGTCTCTATACCTGTATGAATGAGTTTCCAATAACAGTTTGGATTTTGGTTGATGAAACAACCTACAGAATAACAATCTGTTGCCGGCCATTCCAGCAAAACCGGAAAATAAGCTTTTTTTTTGGCTGAGGGTGCTCATGATGATTTTTTTTTTTAAAGGAACTAATTCTAGTCATATGTTCCAGCTGGCAGGGACATGCAGAGTGCTGAAATTAAATAGCAATCATCAGAAATTATAATAAAGAAATTCCACGTCCTTCTTGGCATACAGCCAAAGCCTCGAAGATAAATGTCTCCTCAGAGAGTTGTGCTGCTGAATATTTACACTCATTGTAAGTTTTTACAATATTGATGTGTATTACAAGTGTGTGAAGAAATTCAAATGTTATGTAGCTTCAGTTCCTATGGTTTAATTGTTGTCTAATTCCGTGAAAAAGCACATAAGTTATACCGCTATGATAACTCGGGTTCATTGCAGTATATATTGTTATCACTATAGGGGTTTATTTACAGGGAATAAATCATACTAACTGGCCCACCATCCCTTTAAGTCCAAACAAAACTCTACTAAAATAAAATACCTATTCCCATTAGGGAAAATAACTTAACGTCTCTACAGCCCTTTCTAACTGGTTCCAGCTTCAAACATGCCCCGGCATATACACCCCACATGAATGTATACAGTCTCTGCACATAATAATAAGGGGTTTGCCTTATCTGTTTAGTCCAGGGTTTGGAACAGACGCCCGCTGCTTCAGCACGGTCTCTCGTCCTTTCCTTCTTAGGGGAACTCGGCCCTTTGTGAGCCGATAGAAACTCTCATCTGTATGTCCACGACAAACTCTCATCTGTATGTACAGGACATCCCCACCTCAGCACGGTCTGTCGTCCTTTCCTTCTTCCCTCTGGGATTCCAACCCAGGCAGTCCAGGCAGGCTCCACAGCCAGCATCCAGCGGGCTTAGGGATCTGTGCCAGCTTCCGCAGCTGGGGAGGATGCTCCTCTGTCCCCCTCTCTGGGAACAGTGGTCTCAATCTCACTTTCTGTGTCACTCTCAGCATGTATCTCTCACACGTGGCATCTCTCTGTGTTTGCCTTAAACACTTCCTTGTTCACTCAAGAAGTCCATTCTGATTAATTAGACAGCAGCTGCATTAGCTATTCTCTCTAGGGATTAACTCTCTGTGAGCTGGAAACATTGTTTTGTGAGGGGCCCGTGCAATATTCCCGTGCACCAGCCTCTTTGTCAGACATGCCTGACATCCACCTCTTCTTTTTCCTTGCCTTCCAGTTGAAAAGTTTTTCCTTCGGGGCAAGTACTAGGCTTTCTGGGCCTGCAAACTGGTCATTCGCTACCTCTTTATCTTGTGATAGCCGGAGTCTAGGGGTGAAGCTCCGCCTTTGTTGTGTCCCCTTTTGCAAAGGTTCCCGAGCATCCTGCCATCTGATAGCTCTCTCTGCCAGGACTCTATGCCGCTCTGTGACCCTGATCTGCTTATCCTGAAGATGCATCTCTGACCTCTTCTTCTTGTGCTCAGAGACTCCCCTACTCTGCAGAAGAGCCTTGACCCCGTTGGTAAACTCACTGCGCTCACTCGCCAGTGACTGCTTGGCCCTCTCTTGTGAAGACAGTAACTCCGCTATAGCGGGGATGGCTTTTGGACCTTTCTCCAACAGCGTATTTCAATGTTTCAGACTAGAGACCGGTCTTTCACCACAAGTTCTATGTTTGGTTCCACACCATTTAACTGCAGTACTTCCACTTCAGCGGGATTCTCCTTAACCCCAAGTGAACCCCAGGGTGCCTCATTCTGTTTTAACTCAACCGCCCTCTTTTTCCCAGACTCCTTCTCAAGGCTCTTCTTCATATTAGGAACCTCCTGATGGGCAGCAGTAGAGTCCAACGTAGCGTCACGCTCAGTCTTCAGAGCCTCGAGCTCCTCACCCAGGTCATGCTTTTGTTTCTCTGCCATCTTGCGGCCAGCACGATCAGACTCCAGGTTCTTTCTCAAGTCTTGAAGTTGTTCTTCTGCATTTCTTTTTCCGCTCAGTGCAGCTACCAGTTCAGCTTCTTTGACGGTGAGTCGTGATTCTCAACTGATTCAGCGCAAGCCTTAAACCTGTTTCCCTGTCGCGTGATCAGAAATTCCTCCATTTTCCACTTTCCCTGTGTATCCTGTAAGCACAACTGGTCATACACAGTGGGACAGACTTCACTTACGGAATCTATTATTTTCACTTCAGTTGGGCGGACACTTTTAATCCCCGCATTTAATTTCAAACCCATAGTTTCTGCTGCTCAGTGCCTTTTGGACTGCCCGCATTCTCCACCAATTGTGATGCTCACACCACGTTGCAGTCTCCTTTAGTCCCAATGTAAGGCAGGAAACACTGTAATTCTTTATATGGGTTTTATTTACAGGGATTAAATCATACTAACAGGCCCACCGTCCCTTTACGTCCAAGAAAAACATAAAATAAAATACCTATTCCCGTTAGGGAAAATAACTTAACTTTTCTTCAGCCCTTTCTAACGATAGCTGGCCAACTATACTGGTTCCCAGCTTCAAACATGCCCTGGCATATACACCCCAAATGAACGTATACAGTCTCTGCACATAATTATCAGGGGTTTGCCTTATCTATTTAGTCCAGGGTTTGGAACAGACGCACGCTGCTTCAGTATGGTCTCTCGTCCTTTCCTTCTTAGGGGAACTCGGCCCCACGTGAGCCCAGAGAGAAACTCTCCACTATATGTCCATGGTCAAGGACAGGACATCCCCGCTTCAGCACAGTCTGTCATCCTTTCCTTCTTCCCTCTGGGATTCAAACCCATGTAGTGCCAGCAGGCTTCGCAACCAGTGTCCAGTGGCCCTGGGGGTCTGTGCCAGCTTCCGCAGCTGGGGAGGATGCTCCTCTTCCCCCTCTCTGGGAACAACACTCTCAATCTCTCTCTGTGTCACTCTCAGAATGTGTCTTTCACACATGGCATCTCTCTGTGTTTGCCGTAAACACTTCATTGTTAACTCAAGGAGTCCATTCTGATTAATTAGGCAGCAGCTGCATTAGCTATTCTCTCTAGGTATTAACTCTCTGTGAGCTGGATAGACACTTACTGCACTGGTCCAGCACCTAGAGATACCTGCTTATACAAAATGCACTTACAGGATATAAACTATAAATCAGCAGTGTGCAGGGATCTTTGCTCCTTCATATAATGGATATCACCTCTCAATCACAAATTTTAATGAATATAATATTAAACAAATTAGAAACCACATGGATCTTTAAATTAAAAACCCTTTCACCTCTAGGACTCAATCTTGATTTTGATTTAGTATCCTTTTTGTAATTTTGATCTCTTTTATTGCCTTGATCCTTTTTATAATATACATTTTCAAGGGATATGCAACGTGTTGGTCATCATGGACCATTAAACCCGATACGCTCAAGCCTTCCCGACTAAAGACCAGAAGGCCATTACGGTGGCCAAGATCCTCTGGGAGAAATACTTTATGCAGTATGGCCTACCCAATCGCCTGCACTATGATCAAGGTCGGGACTTTGAGAGCAGCCTAATTTGGGAAATGCTGAAACTTCTGTCACTAAGTCCCGGACCACACCATATCATCCATAAGGTGACGCTCTGCCAGAACGATTTAACCAGACACTGCTGGACATGTTGGGTACCTTAACTGGGGCGCAGAAGACAGAGTGGAGTCGGCATGTCGAAACTCTGGTACATGCATACAACTGCACCCGCCATGAGTCCACTGACTTCTCTCCCTATTTTCTTATGTTTGGGGGAGAAGCTCGGCTGCCAGTGGATGTGCGCTTAAGAGTATCCACGTATGCAATACCCAATTCCAATCATTTTCAATATATAAAGCAACTTCAAAAAAGTCTACAATGAGCGTATCAACAGACTGAAAAGTCTAGTGAAAAACTTCATGCTGGCAACAAAAGGCGCTATGACCACGAGGTCAAACACCGGGAGATCCATCCGGGGGACGTCATGTTCCTCTGTAACTTTGGAATTCCAGGAAAGCATAAATTAGCCGATCGTTGGTGAGATGGCGTCTACGAAGTTGAGTAACAGATGCCAGGCCTTCCGGTCTACCGCATAAAAGACGCGGATGGCCGGATAAAGGTATGGCACCGGAATAATCTGCTCCCTATACTACAAGTGGGAGATGATGAATCCGAAAAAACGGCTACACCCCGGGATGGTGAGCCTGAACCATCAGAGGTTAGTCAAGAGACTGCAAGTAATACCACCTCTGAAATCTCTAAAGACTCTGAAGACTCTATGGAGGGAACCTCTCAAAGGGACCCTCGACTTCAAGGAGCATCTCCCGGAGGAGCCACGGATAAAGGGCTCCATCGACAAACTCCTACTAGAGGGAGCCCGCCCCTGGATCCACAGAGCCCGTGCTTTGTGCCCCAAAGAGACTGTTCAGAGACATTACTCCCCTCAAGGGAAGAGGCTGAGCCTCAGGACTATGCTTATTACTCCTCCGCGGGAGTAACTGAAGACCAGCTCCGACGGAGCCAGAGAGACAGGCATCCCCCAACAAGGATGACCCATGACCAAATTGGGGCACCCCATTATGCGGCTCAGCGGTGGGCTCGCAGTAAAATGCAATCCGTTATAGCAATGTTCAGTGAAATGTACAATCTTATATAGAGCTGATATGACGTGATAAGTTGTATGTATGATACTGCATTTTTATTATATAACTTATGCATGTATTTATATGGTTATGTTACGTTGTTCCCAAGCGGGGACGTTGGATTTTCTACCAGGGAAGCATGCAGCCAGGTCCCCCGGTCCCCTGTTCCCATTTCCCCCGCTTACCTCCGATGCAGGGGGATGTTGCAGGGAGGGCGACGGGCTCGCCAGCGGCTCCCTCCGCAGGACGACGCCATGTCTGTGTGTGTGCGCGTGCACGCGCAAAGGTTCACGCATGCGCAGATGTGGAGTGACATAGTACAGGGCCTTCCTGGTTTGCACATGCGTAGACGCGAGCAGCGGCGGTCATGACAGTGTCGCGCTTGCGCAATCCCTAGGCGCACGAGGCTGCAATGATAAGGAGACTCTGCAAGGACTACAACTCCCATTATGCCGAGGGAGATTGTAACAGGTGACCCCCGGCAGCCAATGGAACTGCTGGTTGGAAGGGGAAGATATAGAATTGCATGCTGGGAGTGAAAAGGTCAGTCAGGATCCGGACTGAGAGGGTGCAGGTATTGCCCAGAGAGCAGTGCTCCCTTGGGCTAGGCCAGATGCTCCCCCCCCCCCCAAGGTCCCAGTTAGATCTCCTGACTCCCAGTAGATATTGTGTGCAGTGAGTGCTGCCGGGAAAGGCCTAAGATAGGGACCTTTTCACTGTAGCAATAGTGTGAGATACGCTGCAGGACATTGCCTAAAAATAAGTGCAGCCTGTTGCAGAGGAGCCTGCCCAGACTCCTTGCTAGAGACTATTTATAGGGGTACACTCCAGTCGGGAGACCCCTCCAGAGGCATCCACCTAAAGGAAAGGGAAACAAAAGAAAACAGCGCACAACGCCAAATAGTGAAGCAAATTCAACAATATATTATAGAATTAAAAAGGGGGTAATATATCTGCGTACATAAAAAAGGTTGGTAAAAGGCATGTAGTGTGTATCACACTGTTTACCACTCGGCTGTTAGCTGTAGATTCAGGTGCTTGCTTCCCTCTGCTGCTGCAGCTCAGTTGATTCTGGGGCAGGACGTCAGTCTTTTCACTCCCAAGGGGATTTCCCTTCATGCAGCCAGGTTCAGCAGCTGGTACTGGGGCTCGGTGAAATCGCTCCTGCTTCCTAGCCGATATGAAGCTGCTCCTGTACCTTGGCAGGTGTATCCTCTGCAGAGAGGTTAAAACGCAGCTTGCTGCTGTCTTCACAGCAGTGGTGGATTCAATAGGGAAGTTTGAACAGTCTTACAGAGTCTCTCACAAGTGTCCAAAACAGCACACAGGATGAAATAAAAACAGGACAGGCCAACACATAGACAAAGGCCAATGTAAGCAGATATAAGGCAATAGAATGTTACATCCAACTAGTTTCGTAGAATTAACTACTTCTTCAGGGAATAATTAGGCCATTACCCAGAGGTCTTAAATACCTCACATAGATACCTTATTGGTCAACCAATTAGGGATAGACCAATCATCTATAATAGGTAATGGTCTGCGTGATAGGGAAGATGTGTAGTTTACTTTTAAAACAACAACTTTATTAACAAGAAAACAAAAACAAAACAATACCTATTTAATATAAACTTACATATAGACAAAATCTAGCATAAATAATTAAAAACATGCTGGAATAAAAGAAACACAATATTAGTCGACTTAAAATAGACACCATCATTACTTGCATAAAAAGATGTAACTAGAAAAAAGCGTAGGATAAAGAAAGGAAAACAGAGATACAGAGATAAATGATACATCCCCTAGGTACAGAGGGGTGGTGAGCTAAAGATTCAATAAAGTGCCCAAATATCCACATCCTCATTTAACCCCTTAGGGGACATAGTATCTAACTTATGTATCCAATATGTCTCTTTAGAAGACAATGTTTTAACTCTGTCCCCTCCTCTTCTATTTATAGGAATCAACTGAATCCCCTTAAAAGTGAGACTTGACGGATCTTTATTATGGTGTATCAGGAAGTGTCTAGATACACTATGTTTTTCAAAACCATTTTTAATATTTCTGACATGTTCCTGAATCCGAACTTTAAGGCTGCGTTTGGTTCTGCCTACATATTGATACCCACACGCACATTCCAATAGGTATACAATATGTGTAGAGGTACATAGAATAAAGTCATCAATATTAAAAACTTCCTTCGTTACTTGTGAATAAAAAGTGTATTTGTCAGGATGTTGGTATTTACAAATCGTGCAATTACCACAGATATAGTTGCCTTTTGGTTTAGGCCCTAGCCAGTTCTTTTTCGATGTAGTATTGCTCTTACTTATAAAAACATCACTAGGAGCTAACAAGTTTTTGATATTTTTTTCCTCTCCTGTAAATAAACCGTGGTTTAACGTCAAGATGTGATCCCAAAATGGGATCATTGCACAATATACCCCAGTGTTTGTTAAAAACCTTTTCAATGTCTCTATGAACCGAATTAAAGTCTGTAATGAAAGCCACATTAAGAGTGTCCTTTTTTGTGTTTTGACCTTCTTTATTTTTAATCGTGGATCTATTTTGAACTAACATATCCTTACGATCCATATTACGTACCCTTATGATATCTCTTTCTAGAAGTTCCTTAGGATATCCCCTCTCTCTAAATCTCCAAAATAATTTGTTAGCCTGTTGGTTGAAAACCTCTAAACTACTACAGTTACGTCTGAGTCTCACAAATTGCCCCCCTGGTATGTTGTTTATCCATGTCTTTTTGTGATTACTATTCGCCATCAGCACATTGCTGGTATCCACCTCCT
The DNA here is from genome assembly GCF_040206685.1 of Ascaphus truei. Classification (NCBI taxonomy): domain Eukaryota; kingdom Metazoa; phylum Chordata; class Amphibia; order Anura; family Ascaphidae; genus Ascaphus; species Ascaphus truei. The sequence continues at coordinate 488,532,686 of NC_134483.1, read as the reverse complement.
TAAAGAAGGTCTCAGTCTCCACGGTGCCATCCATTTTGGAAGTTAATCTTAAGTCCAAAAAATCTATCTGGGTGGCATCCACCTTGTGTGTGAACTCAAGGTTGTAGTCATTCCTATTAAGGTTGGCTACAAATGCACTTGCTGAATCGTAATCACCATCCCACACACACAGGATGTCGTCTATGTAGCGTCTCCACACAACGACATTCCTGTGGTATGGTTGGTCGGGCATGATAAACTGAGACTCCCACCTTCCCACGTACAGGTTTGCGAAGCTGGGGGCAAACCTAGTACCCATTGCAGTTCCGCAAACCTGTAGGTAGAAAGTGGAGAGAAACAGAAAATAATTATGTTTCAATATGAAACTGATAGACTCTAGAATAAATTCCCTATTTAATGGATGCAGATCAGAGTCTGATTCCAGAAAGGAATTAACAGCATCCAACCCTTTCTGGTGAGGTATATTAGTATACAGGGATTTTATGTCACATGTAATCCATACATATGAACTTTTCCATTCAAAATCTTTAAATAAGTTTAGAACTGCTGTAGAGTCCTTCAAATAAGAGGTTAATTTTCCAACATACGGTTGGAGAAAAAAATCCACATATTGACTAAGGTTGGCTGACATAGATTGTATACCTGACACAATTGGGCATCCAGGTGGGTCAACCAGAGCCTTATGAATTTTCGGCAGGTGGTAGAATATGGGTATCCTAGGAAATTCAGAAAATAGAAAAGCAAACTCTGTTGTGTTGATGACGGACAGGGCTACTGCGTTGTCTAATAGTGCTTTAAGCACCCTTAGATATTCAGCTGTAGGGTCCTTAGGTAATTTTACATAGGACGTTGTATCGTTGAGAAGCCTTAGAGCTTCTTTTTCGTAGTCACACCTATTTTGGACTACTACGCCCCCACCTTTATCTGCCTGTCTTATAATGAGGCTTTCGTCATCACGCAAAGTTTTAAGGGCTAAGGACTCACTTGCACTGAGGTTGTGTTTAATATCACCTGACTTAAAATTACTAGATAAAATGTTAAAATCGTTGATGACCATATTAAAAAATGTATCAATATGATGACCCTTGGAATGTGCGGGATAAAACTTGGATTGGGTTTTAAAATCAGTATGTTTGATTTTAACTTCCGTATCTATATTACTCACAGAAACCATTGCAGCCTTGTCAGAAACAAGATCCCTATCGTGTTTCAGAAAATGTCTCTTTAGGGTAATATTGCGAGTGAACTTATGTAGATCTTTGAACAGCTGGAAGGAGCTGGGTCCACAAGTTTTGGAGAAACTCAAACCTCTTCCAAGTACGTTCAATTGATCCTTGTTCAAAGCTGTTGAGGAGAGATTAAAGACCCCTTGGTTTATTACGGTGTTCTTTCCCAAGAGTACTCTCTTCTTTTGTGCTCTGGTCCCTCCTCGTGTTCCTCGTCTGATGTAACCCTTTTCTTTCTTTTCTCTTGAGGGGTATTCTGTATATCTTTTACTGTGTTCACCTTCCTTTCTAGTCTGGTTCTTACCAAATCTAAAAAAGAAGGTGAATCTGTAGTGGGTTCCGGTCTAGCAGGGCGTTTAGGTGAATATCTAGGGGAGATCCTGGGTGAGTATTTAGTTGTTCTTGGATGAGGGTCTTTATGCTCATATTCAAAATTCCTATGTTGGCCCTGTGGCCTTGAGCTATATCTAAAGCCCTCAATGTAATTTTTCCCTTTATAGTTGGGATTACGATACCCATTACCATGATTAGAGCGTGAGCGATCTCTGTCTGATCGGTCATTTTTACTTGTTCTGCTCTCTCTCCTTTGTTCATAGGTGTGGTAATTTTGTTGTCTGCTCTTTGAGTGTGCAGATCCCCCTCTTCCTTTTTTATGGGGGATATATTCATCACCTACTACTCTTCCTCTATACTTTTTAGCCCAGTCCCTTTGTCTCCCTTGCTGATAATCTAGTTTGTCTATTAAAAATTTATTGTGTTTCGTTTTTAAAAGTTCATCTTCCTCATACTCTAATTTGACTTTTAAATCATGCTCAATCTCTGAGCAATCAGTATCTATCACTATCGGTTCTAGTGCCTTAATCGCTTTCAAGATCTCCTTTTCTAGATCTTTGATCTCACGATTCCTTTCGTAAATTATTAGCCTGATGAGGTCATTAGAACACTCATCCTGTATTCTATTCCACTCCTGCATGAACTTGGGGTTATCCTTACCGAAGGTTGGGCTTTTTGAGAACCTAAGTCCTCTTGGTATTCTACCCACATCCAGATAACTCTGTAGGGTCTTAGTCTCAAGCCAATGTTTACCTTCTGTAAGCAATAACCGTTCTAATGTTTTAAAATGATCCTTAACTGTGAGCTCTGATGGTTCCTTATGCTGACCATGTAGCACTTCCTCAGTAAAGAGGAGTTTAAAATGTTCCTCCCTTTTCTCCCTACAGTTAATCAAGCTCCAAACCATATTGTAAAACTACTAATGTACGCAGACCAAAATATCATACCAGGGGGGCAATTTGTGAGACTCAGACGTAACTGTAGTAGTTTAGAGGTTTTCAACCAACAGGCTAACAAATTATTTTGGAGATTTAGAGAGAGGGGATATCCTAAGGAACTTCTAGAAAGAGAGATCATAAGGGTACGTAATATGGATCGTAAGGATATGTTAGTTCAAAATAGATCCACGATTAAAAATAAAGAAGGTCAAAACACAAAAAAGGACACTCTTAATGTGGCTTTCATTACAGACTTTAATTCGGTTCATAGAGACATTGAAAAGGTTTTTAACAAACACTGGGGTATATTGTGCAATGATCCCATTTTGGGATCACATCTTGACGTTAAACCACGGTTTATTTACAGGAGAGCAAAAAATATCAAAAACTTGTTAGCTCCTAGTGATGTTTTTATAAGTAAGAGCAATACTACATCGAAAAAGAACTGGCTAGGGCCTAAACCAAAAGGCAACTATATCTGTGGTAATTGCACGATTTGTAAATACCAACATCCTGACAAATACACTTTTTATTCACAAGTAACGAAGGAAGTTTTTAATATTGATGACTTTATTCTATGTACCTCTACACATATTGTATACCTATTGGAATGTGCGTGTGGGTATCAATATGTAGGCAGAACCAAACGCAGCCTTAAAGTTCGGATTCAGGAACATGTCAGAAATATTAAAAATGGTTTTGAAAAACATAGTGTATCTAGACACTTCCTGATACACCATAATAAAGATCCGTCAAGTCTCACTTTTAAGGGGATTCAGTTGATTCCTATAAATAGAAGAGGAGGGGACAGAGTTAAAACATTGTCTTCTAAAGAGACATATTGGATACATAAGTTAGATACTATGTCCCCTAAGGGGTTAAATGAGGATGTGGATATTTGGGCACTTTATTGAATCTTTAGCTCACCACCCCTCTGTACCTAGGGGATGTATCATTTATCTCTGTATCTCTGTTTTCCTTTCTTTATCCTACGCTTTTTTCTATTTACATCTTTTTATGCAAGTAATGATGGTGTCTATTTTAAGTCGACTAATATTGTGTTTCTTTTATTCCAGCATGTTTTTAATTATTTATGCTAGATTTTGTCTATATGTAAGTTTATATTAAATAGGTATTGTTTTGTTTTTGTTTTCTTGTTAATAAAGTTGTTGTTTTAAAAGTAAACTACACATCTTCCCTATCACGCAGACCATTACCTATTATAGATGATTGGTCTATCCCTAATTGGTTGACCAATAAGGTATCTATGTGAGGTATTTAAGACCTCTGGGTAATGGCCTAATTATTCCCTGAAGAAGTAGTTAATTCTACGAAACTAGTTGGATGTAACATTCTATTGCCTTATATCTGCTTACATTGGCCTTTGTCTATGTGTTGGCCTGTCCTGTTTTTATTTCATCCTGTGTGCTGTTTTGGACACTTGTGAGAGACTCTGTAAGACTGTTCAAACTTCCCTATTGAATCCACCACTGCTGTGAAGACAGCAGCAAGCTGCGTTTTAACCTCTCTGCAGAGGATACACCTGCCAAGGTACAGGAGCAGCTTCATATCGGCTAGGAAGCAGGAGCGATTTCACCGAGCCCCAGTACCAGCTGCTGAACCTGGCTGCATGAAGGGAAATCCCCTTGGGAGTGAAAGACTGACGTCCTGCCCCAGAATCAACTGAGCTGCAGCAGCAGAGGGAAGCAAGCACCTGAATCTACAGCTAACAGCCGAGTGGTAAACAGTGTGATACACACTACATGCCTTTTACCAACCTTTTTTATGTACGCAGATATATTACCCCCTTTTTAATTCTATAATATATTGTTGAATTTGCTTCACTATTTGGCGTTGTGCGCTGTTTTCTTTTGTTTCCCTTCTCTTAGTGTGTGTGGGGTGCTGAGCCACCCCTGCGTTTACAGCTGCAGACGCCATTATCCCCAACACGGTTATGTGGCACTTATTATTTAATGTTTAACTATCTCACTGTGGGAGTTGTGGTTTAATTTTTTATAAATTTTTTATCACTAAATTGATGGTATAGTCACTGCACTGTATATATTTATACATTTAAACTTTATAGGTAGTTAGGTAGTAGCGCACAGTTTTGTTTTTTGTATCCACCTAAAGGATCCACTCAGAAGAGGAGCAGCAGATTGTGGCGCGGAACCACGCCGCTGATCTAAGGAGTTCCATTGATAGTCCTGGTCTGGACTGAGACCAGGGAGGTATTACAAGTGCACCAATTGGCCCCTACACACAGGGAAGTGCGCTATCCCAAACACACTCTTTTGGGAGGAAATCGCTGGTGGACACTCAGGGGTTAAGTGCCCAAGCACTCCAGTACTTTGGGGTTTCCAAATGGGAGTAGTTACTGTGAGGTGATATCGTGCGGGCTGTGTAGGTGTGTGGTTTATATTCTATGCATTAAGGACACGGTGTGGGGACACAGTGGTGGATTGCGCCCAGCGAGTTGCATTGGCTAATTGTACCTCTAGGGGGAAGGGGCCCGTATCCGTATCGTTAACCCTGTTACAGTATAGGATTGCTTGCCTATCAATATTAGTAAAGGTTATTGTTATATGCTATGTAGTATTATTGTTTGTTCCTGCACAGGTTTATCATCACCAATAGGGACCCCGTACAGGTGGAGGTGCTGTCATCTAGTAACTCAGGTGTAGCCCAGGCTCTCAGTGGCGGAGGCTCAGATCTTTGTGAGCCAACAGGTAATATCAGCACCCGTAGACTCTTCTTATAAAGGGGTAATATATATTATATATATATAAATATACAATTTACAGGGATATATAAAATCAGAAGCAAAATAAATTGATTGTGGTCATGTGCAAGTGACAGCTACCACAAATGATACAATTAGTAAGATTACATTTTGGAGAAGACTTTAAAATGGTTCAATGAGAAGAAAACTTAAGAAACTTTCCATGTGGATTCTGAAGGAAAGAATGGGGAATGCTATGATAAAGCCTTTCAAACAGACTAAAAAATGTAAATTCAAGAACATACGGGTTATTACTTAAACAGAGATGGGGAAAATATGGTCTAGGACATTTCGTTGCTGCGGTTTCACCATGACCAACTGACCACCGGCTCTTCGCCGCAACTCACCCCACCACTGGGACCTGTCGCTGACGACCGTGTCACCACTAAGATAAGTGGAACCCTGCTAAACACACTAGCCTAAGCCCTTACCTTAAATTTGCTTAAATGAACCCCCTACACAAACCAGTAGTAAAACTTACCTTAGAAGCGGCCGGTGGTGGTGTTTCCGGGCTTTGGTTTGGCTGCAGTGGGGGATCTCTCTGCGGCTGAACGCAAGTGGCCATTTGGTCACGTTGAAAAAAAGCGGCCAAATGTCCCATTCCAGAAAAAATATGAATGCAAGGCTGTATCTACAAGTATACTGTGAATCACACAATAAAACAATTGTAATAGATGCATTGCACATGAAGTGTTTGTAGAAAGGGAACTTTTTGTACAGGTAATCAAATATGGTTTAAAGTTTTAATATTGTGTTTCTACATTTTTTATTTTGCAGGTTTAGTATTTGTTTTTAAACATACATACTATTAATTCACCTAACATATTTAATTGATATTGTTCATTAAAATATAGGTCCATTCTTATGATTGTTTATAGATCATTTAGAAAATGGCTGATCGAAAGGGAATTCCCCACAAACAGTTTAGATTACAGATTAGAATGCTGGTATCAATGTTGACAAAATCCTATCATATAAAGGGTGATGGAGTGGCTCAGTGAGCAAAGGCACTGACTGATAGCAATGACAGAGTTTGCAGCAGGGGAGCATGTGTATGCTACGAAAAAAGTGTGGATGTGCCGAGCATGCACATTTTAAGTGAAACTTCTTTGTCTTTTGTCACTGTTTTGTCACCGAAATGGTATTTGTGATGGTGATGTTTTTAATTAAAAATCAAAACACAATTTAAGAGTCAAAACGCAAAGAAGTTTGACTTAGAACGCCTGTACGCGGCACACAGCTATTTGGATTTCTATATTTATAGTAACTGTGAAATCCTTGTATGTGTGTTTATGTTTGTGGTCTGTGTGTGTCTCTGTGTGTGTGTCTCTGTGTGTGTCTGTGTTTATATGTGTGCGTATTTGTCTGTGTGTGTTTCTGTGTGTGTGGTGTCTCCATGTCTCTGTGTGTGTGCTGCTGCTGGTGCGCGCGGTGCTAGCACCTACTGCGCAGGCACGCGAAGCCGGCTGGGAGAAGGGGAAACCAGCTCCTGCGCATGCGCGACGAGCGTAGGAAGCCTCTGCCAACGCTGACGTCGCCAACAGCCTCTTCTGCCAGCAGTGATGTCACTTCCATTACTGTACATCCATCACCATGAAGGCGATTTACTGCAAGCAACATTTTGGTCGGTGCCAACAAAGAATTTTCACTTCAAAAAAACATTAAATGACAAAGGGAGAAAAAAGCCATATCAGGCTTCGGTTCACTGATCATGTTTGTTTGTAGGGTAAAGTTAGAGCAAAGATCTATATATATATGCCTAAGGATGTCTGCACATTCCTCTGTGATGGGCTGAACAGCCTGTCACTCATCCAAGGACATTCACTGAGACTGCACATCCCTCCCCCTCTGTGAATGGCATGGAGAGCAGTGTGCACATGGGGAAGAGAATAGAGGAGACAGCAAGGTGAGTATGAGGAGGAAACACATAGACGTCAAGGAGAGGATGAGACATGAGATGAGTAAGTGAGGGAGGAGTGTAGTGTGCACAGAGATGAGCAGACACAGTAAGACAGAGAGTAGTGCAAAGAGAGGGGAGGAGAGAGTGCAAAGATGAGGGGGCATGATGGAGGAGAGAGAAAGGTGGTGTAAGAGATGTATGCAGAGGTACGCAATGGAGACTGGTTTTAAGGTGAAATTAAATAAGGCTTTATTGCGCCTGTTGCTTTAAACACAGCAAACATGTGAAAATCCACAAACAAAATCTGCTCCACGTTTGAGTATATTTACACTTGTAGTTCAACAATTCACCAGCCCAAATCAGAAACATTTATATATATATATATATATATATATATATAACAACTGTAAATATTACTGTATGTTCATTTGCATGTCTTAGACAGGTCTGCAACCCTGTCTTTCCCCATTGTCACCCAGCATACAGCGCTTCCACTGCAGCAAGGGATTCTGGGAAATGACATGCAAATGAGCACTCAGTGCCACCTTTTGTCTCAAGCTCGTATTACACAAGCCAATCCTCAAGCCACTGCATGCTGTTTTAAACACAGCTTTTAAACAGAGGCTGGGATGAGATGCAAAGCCATTAGACCTACTCACATACATGTTTCAACCTTGATGGGTATCATCAGTGTGAGGCTGGTCTTAATGGCTTGCAGGTTTGAGACTAGACTAGGTAATCACCACTGTCATTAAGGTTATGGTGGGTAAAAATATATATATATATATAGACAAACATAGATAATCAGTCTTATAAGAAAAGTCTTATCTGTCTCGTAGTTGTAGGGGGAAGGCTTCTCTCTTTCCTGTGTTGCTGCCTTTTCCTCAGGTTATCTCAGCATTCAGGTGTAGAAGTCTTGTGAGCTCCAGACATCTGTGATCCCTCTGTCTGTCTCATCTGTGAGACTCAGGAACCTCTGCTCTGTCCGTTTCCTTGGTCAGCCAAGTTGTGGACTAAGGAATCTCTCTTCCTGTCTCAAAGGCAGGCTTTTCTAACCAACCTCTAATCAGCCAGGTGGTGTTGGTTAATTGACTACCAGCAGTTTACCACCACACTGCTGGATTAGAGACACTTTTTTGAACAGGGACAAATCCCCTGTTACAGTGGGTAAGAGGGAACAAGAGACAGAAAGGCATTACAAGGAGAGGTGAAAACAAAGAGTAATATTTAATTAATAACCTTTCAGATCTCCTAGATCGGAGTATGTTATGCCGGGTACTGCTACAATTAATATATTGTGGCAATGACATACAGGGTCCTCCATATTATTGTTGTTTCTTTCAACATATGTAGTCATGTGCAAAAGACATGTCATTTTAGAATATTATATTTTGAATTAGCAGTTATTAAACTAAACTCAAATGAGCTAAAAAGTGGAAATATGCAGTGACACTTTGTGTATCCAGATAAAAGTTATTCTGAAAAATAAAAACATTTCCCCTTATTTTAGTAAAATTGCATAGGGGTAGTGTCCATGTTAATCAACAAGCCTCTATTGATAGTATTAACACATATCAAATGATATCATTTTGCATCGTTCTATTTTTTTAATATTTGTAAACCAGTCTAATGTATGTAACTAAATGTCATTATTCTATGTACATACAGTACCTTGGTAACATTAATTGCAAATCATATGTATGTCTGTTTGTATTGCGAATGGGAACACAAAGATGAACCACCTGTATACTTATCTAATCTTTATATTTGAAAGCTAAAGTTGAACAGTTTGTGCCTTGATTGATTTGAGAAGGATTCATATTATGCAGTTAGGCCAAGTCTGCATCCACTGGCTATTTGAAAATAGATTATTTTCTTTCGGTACTGGCATTGTTTTGGGGGGACAATGAAATTATGTATGTATTGTGATACCATCACTGTCCACTAGGTGCTGGAATAGTGCAGTAAGTATGCTTTCCAGTCCACAGAGAGTTAGATCCCCTAAGGCAGAGGCCCCGCTGCAATCAACAACACGCCTGCACTGCATACAGGCGGTGCGTGAAGAGGCACTTCACCGCTATCTGCAGTCCGTAGGGAGCATTTTTTAAGGCGTGGGGGCGTGGCCAAAATGGTTCGGGGGTCGTCAGGAGAGGGGGGGTGGGTTGTGGGTCTGGGAAGAGAGGAGGGGTGATACAAGGGGGCAGATAGATCAGGTGCAGTAAAGTCCCCCCACTCCCGTGTGTGTGAGAGAAGATGGGGAGATACACTGGGGCTGTGCGAAACACACACACACACACAATACACACACACATATATATACACTGTGACAAACGGCTTACTCCGGGGCTCCGTCGTTTGTCCGGGACTGTTTAGAACACGGTCTTTTAGGGTAGGTTAAATGATGAGGCGTCACGTACTGTTCCTTTAAACAGGCTATGCCTGGTTTATTCAGTCCCAGGCACTGAGACTGCCACAGTGCATACAACAGAAAACAGATCAAAACAAAAGCTGCTCACCTGAGCGATAACTTAACTTAGATATCCCTGACTCAGGGTTGGAAGTGGCTTTTCCACTTCCAACATCAAAACACGGTACTTTTGCAGTCTTACACAAATGAACAGAAAGATTGAACCTGTTTGGGGAAGAGGCTTCTCCCCTCTGTAGTTCAGCAGCCTTCCAGCCTCCTGGCTCTTGTGGGGAGACCAGAGCAAACAGGAAATCAGTCTTTCATACCTGATTCCTAATTAGCATGACAGGTGACAGAAATCAGGCAGCAGACAAACTCTGGTCTGGATCTCTCATCCCTCAGTTCCAGCGCTTGCCAAACTGTGGGATGGAGTGTATGTATTATAAGGCTGCACTCCCAGGCCAAACAGGATAGAAACTGTCTAGTATCCTGGGAGCCCTATATACGGAATTTATTACCATCCCCTGGTTTCTGTCACATATCCTCCCCCCCAGCTCAGACCTCGAGGGATGAGCGACCATGGATATTAGGGAGTGCATCCTTGACAACCCGTCAGCATTGCCATGTTTGTGCCCTGACCTGTGTTCCACAGAAAATTTAAAGGGTTGTAGGCTTAGGAACCACCTGGTCACTCTAGCATTCTTTTCCCTGTTTTGACACATCCAGGTAAGGGGTGCATGATCTGTGACCAACCGGAATTTTCTCCCCAACAGGTAGTATTTGAGCGTCTCTACAGCCCACTTTATTGCGAGACACTCTTTCTCTACTATGGAGTAATTTTTCTCCTGGGGATTTAGTTTCCTACTTAAATAAAGAATGGGGTGCTCCTCACCTTGAGACTCCTGGGAGAGTACCGCCCCCAGCCCTACCTCAGATGCGTCGGTTTGGACTACGAACTCTTTGGAGAAGTCAGGTGTGACCAACACTGGTTGGGCACAGAGAGCTTCTTTCAGGCTTCTAAAGGCCTGTTCGGTTTCGGGGGACCACTTTACCATTAGCGGTCCTCTTGCTTTTGTGAGGTCAGTTAGTGGGGTTGCCTTAGTTGCAAAATTGGGAATAAACCTTCTATAGTACCCAATTAACCCCAAAAAGGTCCTTACTTGTTTTTTTGTAACTGGCCTTGGCCAATTTTGTATCGCCTCCACTTTGAGTGTTTGGGGTTTGAGTAAACCTCTGCCAATAGAATATCCCAGATACTTGGCCTCCTCCAGACCAATAGTGCATTTAGCGGGGTTAGCAGTTAGTCCAGCAGACCGGACTGCGTCAAGCACAGCTTGGACCTTTGGAAGGTGGGATTGCCAATCTTCACTATGGATTACCACATCATCCAGGTATGCGGCAGCATACCGAGCATGTGGTTTTAAAATTTTATCCATCATTCTTTGGAATGTGGCGGGAGCTCCATGTAAGCCAAAAGGCAACACCTTATACTGAAAGAGGCCGTCTGGGGTTGAGAAGGCTGTCTTTTCTTTTGCCCTTTCTGTGAGGGGAACCTGCCAGTACCCTTTTGTTAGGTCTAGGGTTGTGAGATATCGGGCTTTGCCCAGTCTCTCTACAAGTTCATCTACCCTGGGCATAGGATAAGTATCAAATTTTGACACCGCGTTTAGTTTCCGGTAGTCATTACAAAACCTTGTTGTACCATCTGGCTTTGGGACTAAGACTATAGGGCTGTTCCACCCACTTTGGGATTCCTCAATTACACCTAGTTTTAGCATTTTTTTAACCTCTAAACTTATAGCCTTTCTTTTGGCCTCTGGGATTCGGTACGGTTTAAGGTTAACTCGGACCCCCGGTTCAGAGACTAGGTCATGTTCAATTACGCTAGTTCTACCTGGCCGTATAGAGAAGATTTCTTTGTTTCTTTTCACTAAATTCTGAACCTCTCGTTTCTGATGAACAGACAGGGTTTCAGCTATGCTAACCTCTGGGTCAGTTTCTTGATTCTCTGACGGACCTGGGGGTACTAGGGTTAACAAGACTTCTCTATCTTTCCAGGGCTTGAGTAGGTTTATATGGTAAATTTGCTCAGGTTTCCTCCTACCTGGCTGTCTTACCTTATAATTTACTTCTCCCACTCTTTCCAAGACCTCATATGGCCCATGCCATTTAGCAAGGAATTTACTCTCCACGGTGGGAACCAGAACTAGTACCCTATCACCTGAAGAAAAAATTCTGACCCTAGCACCCTTATTATATGTATTCCTCTGTGCTTCTTGAGCTTTCTCCATGTGTTCCCTCACTATGGGTAGGACTGCAGCAATGCGGTCCTGCATCTGGGCAACATGCTCTATTACACTTCTGTAAGGGGTAACCTCGTGTTCCCAAGTCTCTTTGGCTATATCCAGTAAGCCCCTTGGGTGTCGGCCATACAATAGTTCAAACGGGGAGAAGCCTGTGGATGATTGGGGAACTTCCCTAATGGCAAATAACAGGTACGGTAACAAACAATCCCAGTTTTTCCCATCTTTATCAACCGCCCGCCGTAACATGCTCTTTAAGGTTTTATTGAACCTTTCCACTAAACCATCTGTTTGTGGATGATAGACTGAGGTTCTGAGATGCTTGATTTTTAGGAGTTTACATAGCTCTTTCGTTACTTGGGACATAAATGGTGTTCCCTGGTCAGATAGAATCTCTTTAGGAATCCCGACCCGGGAAAACAGAACTACTAACTCTTTTGCTATGTTTTTAGCTGAGGTGCTACGTAGGGGAACTGCCTCCGGATATCGGGTGGCATAATCTAATATTACCAATATATGCTGATGTCCCCTAGCAGACTTTATTAGGGGTCCTACTAGATCCATAGCAATCCGGTCAAATGGTACCTCTATTATGGGAAGGGGTACCAATGGGCTGCGGTACGCCTTGAACGGGGCGGTGATCTGACATTCTGGGCATGAGGAACAATAATTCGTAATTTCTGCCAGAACCCCAGGCCAATAGAAGCTTCGGAGAACCTTTTCCTTTGTCTTTTCCACCCCTAGGTGTCCCCCCAATGGATGACTATGTGCGAGGTGTAATACTACGTTACGGAATGTCCGTGGTACCAACAATTGTTTAGTTGTAACTGATTTCCTTTTATCAACCCGATATACTAGGTCGTTCTCTACCTCGAAGTAGGGGTAAGCAAGTGACCTATCTGGTTGGCCAGGAGTACTATTCTGGTCCCGTATATTTCCCCTTGCTACCGCTAATGTGGGGTCCTCCCACTGGGCCTTCTTAAAACTCCCAGGACTGACCTCTAGGTCAGTGAGGGTCTTATCCGGTTCTGGGGTGGTAAGTGTCTGCTCAACATCTTGATTTGGGGTATTCCCTACCAAAGTAGTGATGGGGAAGGGAATTTTACAGCACTCCTCCTTTTTCCCCTTCTTATTTGGGCCCTCGTCAACCTCCATTTCTGAAAAAGGGAAAGGATTTGTTTCTTCTAATACTTCGTTATGGTCCGCTATTGAACTCTGGGCGCTATTCTGAGCGGGGGACCACATTTTTAGAAAATGGGGAAAGTCGGTCCCTATTAACACATCATGTGCCAGTTTGGGTACAATACCCACCTTGAAATCTAAAGAACCAAACTCTGTTTCAAAAAAAACATCAACAGTGGAATATTCATGATTATCCCCATGTATACAACAAATTGCCACTCTTTGTGAACTGTTTCCCTGTTTCTTCTTAATGGGCAAGAGGTATTCGGACACTAGTGTGACCATGCTCCCAGAGTCAAGAAGTGCCCGAACCCTCTTACCATTAACCTTTACAAATGCCCACAGATGGTTATTCAAGGGGTCCTCTGGGCTAGGGCCCATACATTGGGACAACAGCGAATAAGGTTCCACGCTGTTGCATTGCATGGGCTCATCATTTAGTGGGCAGATTTTTGCTGTGTGGCCCCTCTCATGACAATTTACACATTTAGGTACATAGTCTGTGTCCCACTTAGAGCCTTTTCCCGGCTCCCCATGTTGGCTATTGCCCTTAGTGTGCGAACCACTGTTGCTGGTGCTGCGTGAAGGTGGTCGCCGCTCTTCAGCGCCCCTTAACCCCGGTACCCTTTTACCGTCTCTGGAAGAGTCCTGGAACCTCGGGTAGTGGGGTTGCTCCACGACTGTGGGTTGCGGGTGCTCTTCTGCTGCATTGTACCTTTCTACGAGGGCCACAAGCTCATCCGCATTGTGGGGGTCACTCCGACTGACCCAACGGCGTAAGGCAGAGGGAAGTTTCCTCAAGAACTGGTCCATGACCAACCGTTCCACGATGTGGCTGGCTGAGTTGATCTCGGGTTGTAGCCACTTCCGGGCGAGGTGGATGAGGTCATACATCTGGCTTCGGGTGGCTTTATCCATCGTGAAGGACCATGCGTGAAACCTTTGGGCGCGAACAGCCGTGGTTACGCCGAGGCGGGCGAGGATCTCGAACTTCAATTTTGCATAGACGTTAGCTTCGGCTGGCTCTAGATCAAAGTAAGCCTTCTGGGGTTCGCCGCTTAGGAAGGGTGCGATTAGACCAGCCCACTCAGCTTCTGGCCATCCCTCTCTCTGTGCCGTGCGTTCAAACGTGAGAAGATAGGCTTCCACATCATCCGAGGGTCCCATCTTCTGAAGGTAGTGGCTTGCCCTGGTCATTTTCGGAACTGGGGCTGCCGCTGCCAGTGGAAGGTTACTGATAGTCCCCCTCAGGATCTCGAGTTCCTGCTGTAAGCCCTGAGCGAACCGCTGTTGCTCCTCTCTCAGCAAGCGGTTTGTCTCTTGCTGGTTTGCATTCGCGTTTTGCAGGGCTTCATTCGTCTGTTGCTGGTTTGCATTCGCCTGTTGCTGGTTGGCATTCGCCTGTTGCTGGTTGGCATTAATCTCTTGCTGGGCTATTAGCAGCTGTTGCTGGGCTGCATTCGTCTGCTGCTGGTTTGCATTAGTTTCTTGCTGGGCTATTAACAGCTGTTGCTGGGTTTCATTCGCGTCTTTCTGGGCAGCGACATTGCGTAACAGCGCACCCACCACGTCTTCCATCTTGTTTGCAGAGGATGAAAAAAACTTTTTTTTTTTTTTTTTTCAAAGTTCTTCAACCCGCAGACCCCCTAGTGCTCTGCCCGCATTCTCCACCATATGTGACAAACGGCTTACTCCGGGGCTCCGTCGTTTGTCCGGGACTGTTTAGAACACGGTCTTTTAGGGTAGGTTAAATGATGAGGCGTCACGTACTGTTCCTTTAAACAGGCTATGCCTGGTTTATTCAGTCCCAGGCACTGAGACTGCCACAGTGCATACAACAGAAAACAGATCAAAACAAAAGCTGCTCACCTGAGCGATAACTTAACTTAGATATCCCTGACTCAGGGTTGGAAGTGGCTTTTCCACTTCCAACATCAAAACACGGTACTTTTGCAGTCTTACACAAATGAACAGAAAGATTGAACCTGTTTGGGGAAGAGGCTTCTCCCCTCTGTAGTTCAGCAGCCTTCCAGCCTCCTGGCTCTTGTGGGGAGACCAGAGCAAACAGGAAATCAGTCTTTCATACCTGATTCCTAATTAGCATGACAGGTGACAGAAATCAGGCAGCAGACAAACTCTGGTCTGGATCTCTCATCCCTCAGTTCCAGCGCTTGCCAAACTGTGGGATGGAGTGTATGTATTATAAGGCTGCACTCCCAGGCCAAACAGGATAGAAACTGTCTAGTATCCTGGGAGCCCTATATACGGAATTTATTACCATCCCCTGGTTTCTGTCACAACACATACATACACACATACATACACACATACATACACACACTTCCCCCCACCCCTACCTTTTGGTGGTGGGGGAAGCTCTGACAGCTCCAGGAAGGTACAGCCTCCGGTGCTGATAGGCTCACCAGCGCACCATGTGACGCTTCACCACTCGGGATCACAATCCTTTTGCATCCCCTGCCGGCTTACGCGTCACAGTGCGTAGTGAGCCTGGCAGTGAGGAGGGACTGGGTCCGACCGCAGCCTTAGAGAAGCCAGCAGCAGCTGCTAACTAATGGAACTAATCAGCCTGGTCTGAGTGAACAATGAAGTGGTTTAAAAGACAGACTGAAAGCTGCCATGCTGAGAGACTGTTTTCCCCAGAGAATGGAGGGAGATAGAGAAGTGCTCAGCAGCAAGTAAGGCTGGCACAGTTCCTTGACTCGCTGGATGGTGATCACGGATTCCGCTGGGACTGCCTGGGTTTGAATCCCAGAGGGAAAAAGAAGGACGGCAGACCATGCTGAAGCGGGGATGTCCAGTCTTTGGTATTTACAGAGGAGAGTTTCTCTGAGCTCACGTGGAGCCGAGTTCCCCAAGGAAGAAAGGCTGCAAGGCAGCGCTGAAGCGGAGAAGTCAGCTCCAATGGACTAAGATAAGAAAGACATTTTATTGTTGTGCTTAAGACTATTCATATGGGGTGCATATGTTAGTACATGTTTAAGCTGACAATCAGCATAGCTGGCAGCTACCATTAGAGAGGGCTGCAGCTGATGTTTAGTTAGTTTTTCCCTAAAGGGAATAGGTATTTTATTTTATGAATTGTTTGACTTAAAGGGACGGTGGGCCTGTTATCATATAATTGAATCCCTGCAAATAAACCACATATAAGAAATACAGTGTTTCCTGCCTTCAATTGGGACTTAAAGAAACTGCAACGTGGTGTGGGCATCACAGTATATATATCTTTATTTACATAGCGCCAAAAGTGTACTCAGGGCTTCACAAAGAATACAGTACAGGGAATTATAATAATACAATATGTGCAGCAAAATTAGACATTAGGAAAGGAAATCTGTGACCTGAAGAGCTTACAATCTAAGTGGTATGATGGGAGACTTACAGTGACAATGAGTGGTATGAATGACTGAGGGTGTGGGACAAACATGAGTGCATGCTATTGGGATGCTTGATTTGTGGGGTGAGTTTTAAGGTGAGTCAATATTAAATCAGATAGGCTAACACCATTAGCCGGGGAAGAATTATAAATGTAACTTGGTGTCGCTCTCTGGTACTAACATCTTTGGCTATTTATTCCAGAAGAAGTTAACATCCTATTCATAAATTACATCTGTGAAATTTGTTTGTGGGAATGTACATATTCAACTGGACCATAGAGAATGCATGAGCTATTCTACCCATCACACTGCTGATTGGCTCTCAACATTTTCCCCAACCCCTATAATACATTAATTGCCCTGCCTGTTTAATTACCATCCCCTCTGCCACGACATCTCCACTTCTTCTGTCTTAGATTGTTCTCTTGTTTTTTAAATTTCGGTTAAACTCATGGAAAATGTTGTAAATCAGTATTTTTTGACCTGAGCAAAACAGGAGAACTTTCAAAAACTTGTCTTATTCTATCAATTCTTAGTCAAAATAAAAAAGGTATCACCTAATACTGAAGAAATGCTGGAATTTAGGAAACCCTTTTTTTTTTTTTTTACTCAAATGATGTAATAAATACATAATGCATAGCAAAATCATTCTTCTGCAGCCCGAAGATTTCAGGAGATAGAGAAAATGGCAAACTACAGATGCAGACTCAACACCCCCATAGCCGTGGCCGAAAAAACAAAAAATCTCCGGAGACAATGTCTGTCTGGGTCATGCTTCTGGATCAGATCCCCCCTCAGCATTAATCCTATGGTGCCAGGGTCATCATGGTCGCATCACCGCAGCTTGACCCGGTGCTGAAGACAGTCTTCTTTGCTACATGTGTATATGACATAAAGTGACAATCTACATGCTAAACTCAAGCCACTTGCACATGGGAAAAGTCCTCCATCTTGGGTGCGTAAACTATTTGCGCTGCGCCCCGCCTGCCTGATCCTCCCTTCGGCCCCGGTGCTCGCTCCACCCCCTACCTTGCCTTTTGGCGTGCAGGGGTCATGGGACGTCCCACAATGACCCTGCTGTGTCATTTGACACTGCGTTGCCATTGCGACGCGTCACAGAGCTGGCTGAATCAAGGTAAGTGGAGTGTTGCAGAGGCCTCACGTGATCACCCGGCATTAAATGAAATGCCTTTGGTAAGAGCGCGGGGCCTCTGCAACCGTCCGCGCCCCCCAGTTTGCGCACCACTTCTCCAGCTGAACCCCCCTACACCTCCCACTATACAGACATACTTGCTTACACACACAGCACACTTACTTTTGCACACATTGACACCTGGCATGCCTACACACGCACACGCACCCCACAGCCGCTTCCTTCCCCTGATGAGGAGGGGCATGCAGAGTCCTGCAGTTCTCCACCTTACTCTGGCCCGTACTCTCGGCCTACCCCCAGCATCTGTCACCCACAACCTCTCTTCCCTCCCTGTAAAGTGCTGCACTAACTAACCTGGGTCAACGCTGCAGCCGATCACAACGCCCGATCATACTGTCACAGGCAGCAGTGCTGACTGACCAGTCAAACATTGCAGTGCCGCAACATACACACCAAAGGAGATTTCTGTGCCCCCCGCCCGGCTACACCCTGGGCAGAGACCCTGCTCGCCCTCCCTCCCCCTCTAGTTCCACGTCTGTTACACTCACCAAGAGAGATTATTGTAATCAAATTGGAGTTGGGGGAATATCACCTCTGCAGTGCATGGTCGCAATCTGGGCACTGGACCCAAATATTGGGCAATGTGGCACTTCTTACGGAAGAGAATATGTAACTATATTCTTTACTTGTGTATTAAGGAACTAATTTGCATTAAAATTCAGTCCACATGCGACCAATACTAGCTGGCTTACTGAACAAAGTGGAATTGTTTCCTAGAGGGTGGATACTTTTATTTTCTCTGCAATGCATATCTTCTTTAACTGTGCATGCAATGTATTGTATATAATGTATACCCTGTTCATTTATGTAACTGTATTTGTAACCATGTATTTTGTCATTTTAACTCTGCCCAGGACATACTTGAAAACGTTTTTATAAATAAATAAATAAATAAATAAACTTCACATTGAAAACCTAGCCTTGTTTAACTGCAATTGGCTTTTTTCCCCCTGTGTAGAGACATCAAGGAGTGTTTGACTGGCGACATGATAGTAGGCAGACAAGACTGCATAATAAAATCATTGCAGGATATCTGCTAACCACCACATTTTTACAATCATTTAAGTATACTTTTTTTTAGTTAATATGGTTCACGACAGAGGGGGAAGCACAGTAAATATACATATCTTTGCACATAATAGAAGATAACATTCCAAAGCCTTGCATGTCATTTACGTCAGGAGCAAGCCTGAAGGTAATCTTCTAGAGTAACTTTGGAAACTTATTTTCAGGCATAATTCCAAGAAAAAGAGCCATATGTTAAAGAACTCATAATATTTTAGCACCACAACCAACATATTTCTGCAACTAAATGCAGCCAATTTTGTCTGCCAAAATCAATATTGATATAGTTCTTCATCCAATCAACAAATGTCATTGTTTATAGGATATAATTTTTCTTGGTTTGAGTTCAAAGCTAAGCTCGTAGGATTTACCTTACGATAAAAAGACTAGAGGCTTCCAGGAAAAATATATACAGTATGTCACTTGGCCTCACAAGGCATTTTAGTCATAGGAAGAAAAACTATTAGAAAGGCAGAATATCATACTTGCAAGTGCCAACTCCCTCCTAAAGGGTTACTAACATGACTGCTGTATGCTGGGCCCCACCCTGGGTTGTTATGGTGATTCAGATGTCACTCAGTGGTATTTAAGGAGGAGGGACTATTCAAGAAAGTTAAGTTCCAGGAGGAGATGAGGAGAGGAGCCTCGAGGAGAGTAGATAGGTAATGTTTATAAAGTAATAGTATCGAGCTCGTTGTAGGGGCGTAGCAAACACAAATTGATGCACCAATTGGATTGTAGACTCTCCAGTATATTTATCTAGTCATCTCTGTTCAAGAACATTCCCTTTGATAAAGTTACATTTATTGTGACGAAACGCGTCAGGGACGTGCATTATGACACTACGTCATCACGTTGCATGCACGCTTTACGGCCAGAGCGTGTAGAAGCTGTATTGAGGCCAACTCGAATGCCACACTGTGTGGAGGACTTCAATCGATCGTGTAAAGGACGGATGCTGTCGGGTGTTGCCCAGAGATTCCGTTTGGACTGTCAACACATCACGGGACGGTTCCTGCATCGGTGGTGATCATTTTGTCACAAATTGCCTGTTTATCACTTATACTTTGTAAGTGTTTTTAATCCCTCCACCATTCCCTTCCCTATATTAAATGTACAGGATCACACTATGGGGCGTGCGCTCTCTGTCTTCTTTTTGTATCTATAGATTCTGTCTTGGAAGTGGTTCTTCCATTTGAGAGCAGCCGTGGACCCTGGATTCTGTACAGTTTCCTGCATTACCTATCAGGACTCATTCTGGGGTTTGGACATTTACACTTGGACTGTATTTACATTTTTTACTATATATATATATTTTTCAATTATTAGAATGTATATTTTAGTTTGTTAATATTAATTTTATATGTTATACACTGGCGACACACTTTATTCGAGCTCGGCTAGTCCCACGAATTCGGGTATACCCGGGTGTATTGAGGTTTGTGACTGTTTTCTGCCCGAGTGCATTGAGGTATTTTCCAAGCAGGTATTAAAGCATTTTATTCCCGCTGGCTGCAAAACTGCACAGTATATATATATATAATGCATTACAATTCATGAATTTATGCCATCTGGTAGACACGCGAAGCATTGCAGCCTATTAAATCCTAATCATTATCATTTAACAGATCAGCCGCCCGTCAGCCAGGCATGAACCCAGGCTGGGAAGGCAAACGCAACGGGGCTTGTCAGAGGTGAGGAGCGGCGCATTCCAGGAATCTGCCAGGTACATACTGGGTATTTGCTCGAATAAAGTGTGTCGGTGCAGTACTTATTATAGGATTGTTTTGTATTTTGATATTTAGCACTTTGAAGGGGTTATTATTTTTCACTAGTCTATGAGTGGCGCTACTTTATTCACTTTTTTCTTGCTATATATATATATATATATATATCTATATATATATATAAGTGTTAAAAAGGAGTGCTATTGAGCGTGGCATATGTATACAACAGACGACAGAGAAGCCCAATGCCAAATCCAACATGACAAAAATACTGTCACAGTTGTTCTCGCCACAAACCAGGACCGGACCGTGGGGCTGAGGTGGGGTTAGATAATCACCGACCTGTTGCCACGTAGTCGGATCCAGATTGCGCAGTTCGTAGTTGTACATAGCAGGGTCGGGACTGGAGAAGGCAGTATAGTCAGTGGACGAGCCAGTGTCAGGATTGGAGACATCAGGGTAAACGTTATCCAGGCGGAGTTTCGGCAACAGGTAGTCAAGTAGGTCCCGCTTCAGCATAATAGCTGCAGGGCGGGAGCGGGTTCTGCCGAGTGGCGTCCGCAGCCCATGGTACCGGTCTCAGCAAGGAGAAGGTTGACCGGAGTGGGCACACCACCAGGCAACACTGGTAAACCAGTGCTTCAGTGCAGAAGTCCAAAGCTGTCCGCTGCGAAGGGAGAGAGCAGCAGGCTACTGGATCAAAACAGTAACCTCTGCTAGGGGTGAGTGCAGCATGTTGCAGAATCCAGGCAGGCAGAACTCAGGCCTCTGTGTAGAGAGAAGCAGCAAGCCTTCGGGGAACAGTAAGACAGGCCTCTGCATAGAGAGCAACAGCAGGCCACCGGAACAAGGGTCTAGAGACGAGAACTAGAAACTAGAGCGTAGCAAAATCATTAGTAACACAGAAGACAAGCCAGATGGCTTGTGGCAGAACACATGTAACATCCAAATGGAATTATGCTCGGCAGAGAAGCATTGTGGGAATGCAGTCTTTATAAGGCAGCGAGCCAATCACAGGAGGGAGGTGTGTGAGAATCCTCCAAAGCACAGGGCAAAGGGTGCAGTGAAAGCTAGCACAGGTGCTAATGATAGCAAGAGGGAGCATTAGGTGAACTGCAGAGATCTGTAAGGCTACAAGCAAAGCCAGACACGGATTTCTTACAGTACACCCCCCCCCGCCCCCTTCAGGTGGGACCTCCGGGCGAACAGGCTCATTCATAGATCTGGGGGACAAGGAGTTGTTCCTAAACTTCCTTAGATGAGAGGTGGCGTTGAAATCCCGCAGTTTGTAGGCATTCCTTACAGTACCCCCACCTCTGGGTGAGAAGCCTGGGTGGACCAGACCATTCATAGATCTGGGAGACATTGAGTTGTTCCTGAAGTGTCTCAGGCGAGAATTAGGTCCAAAATCCAGGCGTACATTGGCGGGTGCCACAAAGGAGAGCGGTGGCGCTGCGGTTCTTGGTACATGAGAAATGAGACCAAGGGACTTGGAAATCCAAAGCTGAGATAGAACAGGAGACTTCGGAATAGGGACATCAGAAGGGCAGCAGCCAAGTGTCCGGTGCGTAGTCATAGTCCAAGGGTACGGGACACAGGACACTGATTGTCAGACATGAACGACATTGGTGCCTTTAGGGCAGGCAATGGCTTTGTTGGAATCACCACGTAAGAACTTGCGAGAGTCTTTAGCTCCCAAGGAGTTCCGAGTGGTGGTTAGCAAGGGTGTTGGCCGGGAGGGTTCACTGCAAGATATTGAGGCGGTACTTTTGATACAAAGCCGGGTTGCTATCCCAAGCAATTCGAGAGAGTCGGCAGCAGTGTATACGTAATTCTTGATCGTGGTACTGGCAGTTGAAGAAGGGTCCACCTCCTTTGGCCTTTGATATTTAAGGAGAAACAAATCCGAAGTTATGGCCTTGGCGAAGGGGACAAGGGAACTGATCAAGGGAACATTAGGGGACAGCATGTCCATACCCATAGTGGACCCATTGGAAGCAGGGAGGGACGCCTCAGGTAAAGCAAGGAGGCCCAGTAAGTGTGTCTTCGTTTTAGAGAAAGACCACATGCAATCCAGAAAGGGCACTTTAGGCACCGCACAGAAACCTGCGAGTAAAGACTCTGTTTGAAAGGTGAGAAAACAAATCTTATCCGATAAAGCAGGAAGCTGGGTAGGCGGTGCATCAGCCTTAGGAATAGAAGTTTTGGGGTTAAAGCTGGGTACCTCCAACAGAAAGAAAATGGAGAACATGAACTTGAGTTAGGAGTGGAGGTCCCAGGTAACAAGGTCTCGCATGATATTGTGGGAGAAGCAATGCGGAATATGACTGTTTTAAACACAGGGTCCTTAGCATCGGTAGCTACAGAAACCTTCCTGAGAGGTACCCCCAGTTTTGCAACAGGAGTTGGACAGTCAATAGTATGTACCCCAACTATTGTGGAAAACACAGAGAAATATAACTCCATCTTGAACACAGGACTTTTTGAAAAAAGGGACACAGCGGGTATTACCGAAAGTTGAAAGTGCGATACCCCTGAATTCGTGGTAGCAGACATGCAGTCAGTAGCGTATATTCCAAATACTGTTGGCGAATCAGTGTGAAACAGTATTATTTGAGGAGTGGACATCCCAGACTTTAGGGCTAAGCGTGGAGTTATAGGATATTAGAACGAAAAAGGCTATTCCCAGCTGTGAGGAGCTTTAAGTCATTTTTAGTCATCCCAGAGGCTGTGGCATGATCCGTGAAAGAAACTGGGCTAGACTTTCCAATGGAAACAAGGGACACCTTGCTTGTCTCTGAAGTGGGTGATTGTGAAGTGGCAGGGACTGAACTAAACTCTACAATGGAATCAGAGGTAGCATGGGGTATTATGGGGAAGATAGGGAGGGAGGGATGATGCTTTGCTGTGAGAATCTTAGGGTCATCCATGGTTATCTCTGAAATGAGTAGTTGAGAACCAGCAGGAACTGAACTAGCTACTGTAATAAGATCAGAGAACATTGCGCTTGTCTCCGGAGGGGGAATTTGTGAAACAGCAAGGAACAGGCCAGGTACTTCTAAGGAATTAGAGGGGTAGAGGGAGACTCAGATTCGAAAACCTGATCCTCCAAAAAGGAGGGCCCTGACTGTACTTGTACTAAGGGAGCAACAACAGATACGCTGATCTCTGAAGTGGTTGCTTGAGAAGTGTCTGGGAAATCAGTAAGGAAGGCAGAATCCACGAAAAGAGGGTTATACTCTGAAGCAGGGATTTCAGCTCTCTGAGTAACAGAAGAGTAAGAGAAATACCTGGGAGAGGGAATTCTGTGAACAAGCTTAAGGCTGAAACAGACTCATGAACAATACTCTTAACTGAGACCAGTATTTTAGTAAGAGTTTCAGGAGGCGCGGCAGCGGGAACTTTAGCTGAGCCGGGGGGGTTACGGCAATGGGCCTCCAAGGGCTCAGCAACTAGAACTTAAGGGGAGGCATTAAATGCAACATCTGCTGTCAGACTTGGGGGCGGTGAACTCACAAGAGTTAAGTCAGGCTGTGCCTGAGAATCAGAAAAAGGGAAGTTAGCCTCTGAAAATGGCGTCATAGGGGGTTCAGCCTCTGGCCCTAGGGATGTAACATTAGTTTGCGGAATACAAGGGTTAACAATGGGAGCCTCACAGAGCAGACTAGCAGGGGTTAAGACAGAAATAACCTCTGACACGGAGCTTAGAAATTCTGACTTAGAAAGTGAGGGCAAACAGGGTTCATTCTCTGATGCTAGGAGAGACACACTGGCCTGGGGAATGCAGGGATTTACAGTGGGGGACTCATAGGCCTTACTGGCAGGGGTTAAGACATGAATAACCTCGGGGTCTGAACACAGGGAGGTTAACTCGGGTCTAGGGACCGTGGCAGCTTCTTCCTTAACGGGCAGTGACAGGGAGACGGTTTGGTAATTCTTAGGAGGGGGTGGTGCCCCCACAGGTTTAGCAACAGGACTGGCAAAAGGGCTTCAGGGAAAGTAGGAGTAATTATGTAACGCCTGAATGCCCGCAGACCTGGCCAGTCCCCAATACTGAGGTGGGTAAGGGTATAACACGCACCCACAGCAGTGAGGGCGTGCCTGGAGTGTGGTATGATGCGTTGCCGGGTCTGGTGAGAAAGGGTTAACTTGATACTTGCTGTGTCCGGGGTGCCAGAAGTCCGAGGGTAGATATCCGAGAGCTGTAGGTCAGGGGCAGGAGAGAGCAGCGTAGTAAGGTCCAAAGCTGAGCCCAGGGAGGAGCAAGGTACACGAAGTCAACGAGAGCCAAGATCAAATCCAAGGGTATCCAACAGGGGCAGCGACAGGAAATAGAGCTGTAATACAGAAGAGAGCCAGGCATAGACGACCAAACAACTGAAGCCACAGAAGAACTATGCAGAGTGAGGATGGAGAGGGCAGACTGGGGTTATATATGTAGGAGGACCAATTAGAGCAAGAGGTGGAGCGGAGGCCTGTCTGAGCAAGCCCAGGGATAGGTTCAGGTGCCCAGAGTGGGTGTCAGCCAGGTGAGTGGTGGAGACAGTCTGTAGTTGATGGGAGGTGGAGCCAGCGGTGCGGGAGGACGGCAAAGACGATCGGGTGCGCGCGCGCCCTGTAAGGTTCCCATGCGCGCGCCCCGGCCGCATGTGGGAGGATGCAGCGTGCTCCGCGGAGGAGCGGCATGGCGTCCAACTGGAGGAGGTAAGGAGCCGACTGGGAGGGGGTCTGGGACGAGCGGCCACACTGGGAGCCTGGATGACGGGGACCCGCTGAGAGGCGCTTGTCCCCCAATCCCTTACAGTACCCCCCCCCCCCTTGAGGATCGGACTCCGGACGATCCTCCCAAGGTTTGTGAGGAAATATCCGACAAAATTGTTTAAGAAGAGCTGGGGCATGAATGTGATGACAAGGTACCCAGGACCGTTCCTCCGGACCATATCCCTTCCAATGAACGAGGAACTGAAGTTTTCCCCTAGAAAAACGTGAATCAAGAATGGAGTGAACCTCAAATTCTTGTTGCCCATGTATTACGATGGGATTGGGTCTATGAGAATGGTCCGGAAAATGTACATTCTGAACGAAGGGTTTCAGAAGGGAAACGTGGAACACTGAGGGTATCCTCATGGTGGGAGGTAGCGAAAGTCGATAGGCTACTGGATTGATCCATTCGAGGACCTTAAAGGGACCCAAGAATCTGGGCGCCAGCTTCTGAGAAGGAGTTTTAAGTTTAATATTTTTTGAAGAAAGCCAGACTATGCCTCCAGGTTTGTACTCTGGAGCCACCTGGCGTCGCCGATCTGCTTGAGCCTTTTGTTTTTGAACGGCCCCTTGCAAGGCTTTTTTAATCTTTTTCCAGGAGTCTTGTAGATTAGAAACTTGGATATCTGCTGCAGGTACACCAGAGGGCAGGGAAGAGAGAGGAAGGCTGCTGGGGTGGAACCCAAAATTAATGAAGAAAAGCGACTCTTGCGTGGATTCATTCTTCAACGAATTAATTGCGAACTCCGCCCAGGGTAGTAGGTCCACCCAGTTGTCTTGAGATTCTGACACAAAGCATCTGAGATACTGATCCAAGGTTTGATTCATTCTCTCCGTCTGGCCATTGGTCTGTGCGTGGTAACCTGAGGAGAAGAGGAGGGATATGCCAAGTCTCTGAGAGAATGCTCGCCAAAACTTAGAAATGAATTGAGTACCACTGTCCGAGACAATGATGAGTGGAACGCCGTGTAGCCTGAAAATTTCTTTAGAAAATATGTCAGCCCAGGTAGCTGAATTGGGGAGACCCTTGAGGGGTACAAAGTGTGTGTGCTTGGAAAATCTGTCCACTACTACAAGGATCGTATTCATCCCCTTAGAAAGAGGAAGTTCCACAATAAAGTCCATGGAAATATGCTTCCAAGGCCGTTCCGGAATTGGAAGGGGAAGGAGAAGACCGGATGGCTTGTGTCGGGCGGACTTGCTCTGAGCACAGACTGGACAAGCTCTGGTGAAATAAAAAATGTCTTTACTCATATTAGGCCACCAAAAGGTCCGTTTAATAAGATCCACTGTCCTCTTGAAGTCTGGATGAACAGCTGATCTGGAAGAATGCCCCCACTCCAAGATCTTGTGGCGAAAACGTGGAGCAGCGTACAGATGTCCTTCTGGCACCTTAAATCTCCTAGGGATATGAGCCTGGGCTTTGGTGATCTCATCCAGGATGTCGAAAGTATTGGCAGAAATAATGTATTTTGCAGGAAGAATAGACTCTGAAGATTCGTTAGATCCTTCCTCTGTAGAGAACTGGCGAGAAAGTGCATCGGCCTTGATATTCTTGGTACCCGGAATATAAGAAATCGTTTAATTGAAACGAGAGAAAAAAAGTGCCCAACATCCTTGACGGGATCCCAGACGACGAGCCACCTCAATATACAATAAGTTTTTGTGATCGGTGAGAATTGCTACTGGCTCTTTGGTACCCTCGAGGAGGTGTCTCCATTTTTGCAAGGCTAACTTGATAGCCAAAAGTTCACGGTTCCCGACATCATAATTTCTCTCGGTCGAAGAGAATTTCCTAGAAAAGAATCCACAAGGACAGAGTCTTTCTTGGGGTGAGGACTTTTGAGAGAGTACTGCCCCAGCTCCCACATACGAAGCGTCAACCTCAAGGGTGAAAGGAAGAGACGTGTCCGGGTGACGAACGATGGGGACAGAGACAAAAGCTTTTTTAAGAAACTCAAAGGCTTTGATGGCATCTGGGGACCATGCTGCTGGATCAGCCCCTTTTTTGGTGAGAGCAGTAATGGGTAGAGCGAAAGTGGAGAAATTACGGATGAATTTCCAATAGTAGTTTGAAAACCCAAGGAAACGCTGGACGGCTTTTAAGGAGTTTGGCAACGGCCAAGCACGAACAGCCTTCAATTTCTCAGGATCCATGGTGAAGCCTTTGTCGGAAATTATATAGCCAAGGAAGGCTGTGGAAGAGAAATTTTTCCATCTTCGCGTAGAGGCTATTGGCATGAAGCCGAGCGAGGACCTGGTGTGACGAATGTGCTCCTCCAGGTTTTGGAGAAAATGAGGATATCATCTAGGTATACGATGATGAAAACACCCAAAATGTCCCGGAAGATGTCATTCATAAATTCTTGGAAGACGGCTGGGGCATTGCAGATGGCGAACGGCATCACTAGATATTCATAATGACCCGTACGTGTGTTGAATGCAGTCTTCCACTCGTCACCCTCGCGTATTCGGATTAGATTGTAAGCTCCTCTCAGGTCGAGTTTGGAAAATATAGAGGCTCTTTGGAGCCGGTCAAAAGTTCCGAAATTAGAGGAAGAGGATACCGGTTTTTAACCGTGATTTTGTTAAGCCCACGAAAGTCAATACAGGGTCTTACTGAGGCATCCTTCTTCACGAAGAAGAAACCCGCCCGGCCGGGGAAGTGGAATTCCGAATAAAACCTCCCTTGAGATTCTCCTGGATGTAAGTCGCCATAGCCTCGGTCTCGGAGATAGCGCTCCGCTGGACCGGATATTGGAGACCAGGAATCAGGTGGGTCCTGTGGGCGACGTCCTCGGAAGTTCCTCTCATTTTGCGACGAGCCGACATCAGGAAGGAGATGAGAGTTTCGGCGGGGACCAGCATTTGGACTCCGTCTTTGCTGGAACGACTGCTCCTTCCGTTGGATTTGGCGGTTGCGTATGGATGGGCCGTAGGTTCCCCGTTGATCCGATCTCCCTCTTTGGCTTCCGCAAGTGCCGGTGGAGTCGGGTCCAGGACACTTGCCTGCTGCTCAGCCCCAAGGAAGTTCTCCACGAGTCAGACCGCCAAAGGTAGGGTTTCAGCAGCGTGGCGTTTTACCCATGAGCGTGCGGAAGGGGGTATTATTTGTAGAAATTGTTCCAAAACCACCTGCTCAAGAATTGCCTCCTTAGTGCACTCCTCAGGTTGGATCCAGCGTGTACACAAGTCCAATAACCGCTGTGCGAGGACCCGGGGTCTCATCTTAGCGGTGTACTTCATGTTCCGGAACTGCTGCCGGTAAGTCTCTGGGGTCAGACCTAAGCGATCCAGTATGGCGTCCTTTACTTGTCGATAGTCCATTGCCTGATCTGTAGGGAGGCCCTGATATGAGGCCTGGGCTTCTCGTATGAGGAGTGGGGCCAAAGCAGTTGCCAGCGATCTGCAGCCCAGCCCTGAGCTTCGGCGACTCTTTCAAATGTCAGTAAAAAAGCCTCTGGATCCTCGTTCGGAGCCATTTTCCTCAGGAGTATCGGGGGTCTGCTTGCAAGTTCTGGACTGGCAGACCCCTGGAATTGGGTCAGCAGCTTGGCCATTCGCTCCTCCTGTGCTGCCTGCTGCTGGGCTATGAGCTGGGTTTGCTGCTGGAATAGTCTTTCATCTCTCTCTGCTTGCAGCCAGGCCTGCTCCTGCATTAACAGTCCCTGCTGTTTGGTCTGCTCCTGCATTAACTGTCCCTGCTGTTTGGTCTGCTCGCACAAAAACTCTTTAAAAATTTCTTCCATTTTTTTCATTCTTGTATGTATGTGTGTGTGTGGCCCTTAACTGCAGGGGCCTTTCAAAATCCCAGCACTTCTTGACACCATATGTTGCAGGGTACATGCAACTAGTACACATGCGGGTTTCTTGACAAGGCTTATTTATTTAGCCTTGAAAGATATACAGCACACAAAAATAGCTTTTCATCAGCAAACAAAAAGAAAAATGGCTTTTTCATCAGCAGACAAAACAAAACAGTTTCTCTTTAGCAGACAGTGTTAAAATCAGGCAGCTACCCTTTTCTATGCAGGAGACAGACAGTTCATAATTCATGTACTTTGATAACAGACCTTGTTTCAGTAATCTTTTCAGTAGCTTACTCCTCTCTCCTGAACAGCCAGCACCATGTGTCTACAGCCTGGGTTTTTAACACACCTTGATTAGGCAGCTGGAATCCAACTAATTGTCCTGAGGTTCCCAGCTGAAGTTAACCTAGTCAGTGCTGCACTGCAGACTAGACATAGGTTTTCCAGGCATATAGCTGGTGACTTTTATATACCCTGTCACACTAATATACCTCTGTTAGGATTACAATTCTCCTTTACCTCTATTAGGAGGGAGAAAGACCATATTGGATCTATATCCAGTAGAATGAAAGGACCTACTAACTTGGGAAGTGTCATGTTGGATGTAGCATTGGGCTTCTCTGTCGTCTGTTGTATACATATGCCACGCTCAATAGCACTCCTTTTTGACACTTATATAAATATATATATTTTGTGGGGGCTCAAGGGTTCCCAAAAAGAGCTTGCTGGGGTTTTGTGTTTTTTAACCTATTCTCAGCTGTTTCAGCTGTTGGAGGTTAGTGGCTCCTCCTTCCCAGGTTTTAAGCACGCCCCTCCCCACTTCCCAAGTTAGTAGGTCCTTTCATTCTACTGGATATAGATCCAATGTGGTCTTTCTCCCTCCTAATAGAGGTGAATGAGAATTTAAATCCTAATAGAGGTATATTAGTATTATGTCTGGTAGTGTTAGGACTTGCGAACAGGGTCTGCCTTGTCGTGGCTCGCAAGCTTACAATACTTTGGCCAAAGGGTTAAACTAAATGACCCTTTTTCAAGAGAATATACACTGGCGACACACTTTATTGAAGTGTGGCCAGTTCCGCAAGCCGGGAGATTTCCCGGCTTGCAAGTGGCAGCCCCTCGGCGTGCCGCGCGTCTCCGATGCGCGGTCACGCGTCATCGGGTGCCTGCGCCCCCTGCACGCGCGTCCAGGGCTCCCCGAGGGAGCCCTGGTGTCCCGCGATGTGGGGGACGGCGGCAGGGGGTTCCGGGGGTTCCGGGGGACCCGGCGGACCCGGCAGCGGTAGGGAGAGCGCCCCGATCGGAGGGCGCTCTTCCGCTGCTTTGGCGCGCGCTCGGCACCCTCCGGCGCGCGCCAGGATACTGCTGCGGCCGAGAACGGGCAAATGCTCGAATAAACTCGGCCGCAGCAGTATACAGGTAAGTATTTCACTGTGTATTTTTGTCATGTTGGATGTAGCATTGGGCTTCTCTGTCGTCTGTTGTAGATCGGGACACTATCCGTTAAGTTAGGATCCCCGAAAGAAGGAATAGAGTCCTGAATATGTAATAAAAAGGAATATGGCACGCCATAGAGGGCTTCAGGAAAGACGGCTCACGGGCGCCGGCAGATCAGGTCTAACCGTGGATCAGCACTAATATTCCTCAGCAGGCTGTGTGGAAGTGGCAGTTCCCAAACAGGCAAAAGGTATATGGTCAAGTAAGAAAAGACCTGTCAGGATTCCCATAGGTCCCAGAGTAATAAGATCAATACCGTTGATGGTTCTGAAGCAACCAGGGGGGCCAGATCCCACATTTACTCTGAGCAACTAAGTCATAGAACCTTCATGGAAGTGTTAAGAGTGGGCAGTGATAGAAGAATGAATTCAGGTATGTCTGTTCTAAAATACAATACAATGTTATTAATATGTGTATTAGCGGTCGCTGTCCATGGGGACGCGAATAAATGAATGTTGTACTACAAATGTTCCTGGCGCCCATTATTCTACAACCTTGCTACCTCATCGCCCAGCCGCTTAAATCCAGTTCCTACGGCAATGTAACCCATGCGGAGTAGCCATATAATATACCATGATGTAAACTCCCTAGAAGCTGGGCAGGGAGGGTTACATAAATATCAGAAAACAAAATGAAGAAAACAATAATCAGTGGTTCACTTTGCAATACAAATACAGCTTTCTGATGTAACAGGCGTTCCCCCACCCTCTGGGAGATTTCACTGTTACCTGGTGTTGTTGTGCTGCTCATGTGCTAGGCTTACAGGATACCGAGTGTCCGCCGGTGGTAGTGGGGAAGACAGGACAGGCTTTAGGGATCTTCCCAGTTCTTCATGGGTGCAGCGCCTCCATTTCCAGCAGGCCCCAGCAGAGCCGGGTGCAGTTCCTGCAGGAAAACCCCTCTTGCACTCCCCCTGATAAACTGCAGTCTCAGGCAGGAGTATAAAACAAATGATGGTTCTTTATTCTTCATACAGCATACCAACATGTACACTCTTTTCTCTCTCTTTCTGGTCCCTGGAATCAACTCACAGGGCTTGAGGCCCCAAAGGTCTAACCTTTGCTCCCCTACTCCCTGGTGGAGTAAGTGGTAGTATCCCACTCCCTTGCGGGAGTGGAAGGAAGGTGGCCAGAACCCTGGCTCCACACTTTCAATAACACTACCTTTGGCTCTGCAGTCCCTTTTGTACCCAGGGGGAGGGTTCTAGGTCTGAGCCCCTGGGCAGCACACAGGCCTTAGGCCCCCCCCCCACCCCCCTTTCACTCAAGGGAGTTGTTTACTGCTGCAGCAGCCGGGGCATAGATTTAACCCTAACACTGCCTGCGCTGGTACCAGGGTGTCTGTGTTAGGTAGAGCAGATTAATAGCCAAGAGGATACATGGCTACACTTATATATATGTAGTTTATAAGAATGTATCCCGAAACCGAATACAAAAACACAGCACAAGGAATTCTAGAGAGATGCAGCACGAATGGAATTTTTCTTATTTTGTTTTAAATTGTATGTACAGATTTACATTTATAGATAACGTGTAAGATGGCGCTAAAATACTTTAAAAGGTGCTTTGTTAAATACTGTATTAGTCAGTGTTATAAAATGGTTACAAACAAAACAAAAGCTACCTATCGGAGCATAAATGCAAGTAAAGTAGGTCATGAAGGTGCTAGAAATCCCACAGGGCTAAACCCCACATTAGTCTAGTATTCAAAGTAAGCAATCATACTGTACATACAGGATGAGCACATCAGAGTAGCTTACTCACAAATCCATAGAGCCGAAGTTGATGCCAATAAAGTGTTATTTATTTATCTTAACAGATGTGCAGGCAGATAAAGCAAAGTTTCGGGCCACATAACCCTTTACACGGGCTGCACTAATCTGTTAAAATGAATAAAAGACACTTTATTGGCATCTACCATAGCTCTATGGTGTCGTGATTATGCTATAGTTAGTACTCTGCTGATCCTGTATGTATTTTTGTTTATCAAATGGTTAATTCACATGTCAAGTAAAACAAATACAAAAAATATTGCAAGATAATACAGTGAGTTAAAAAAAATGTTAGTATTCACATACTGTAGCATTATCAAAGTGGTATATAAATAATAACAAGTAATGACATACAGTTTAATTGTCATTTATTAACCATGCTGCCTGACTATGAACTCATGTTTATTGAAATATAAGAAGTACAAGACCTAGGGTCCATGGGAGACGAGGGAAAAAAAGAAAATTAAAATATATTATAAATAAATATGATAAATATTACTTTTTTCTTTTTCCCCCATGGGACTTACTGTATTGTATTGTATGTCTTTATTTATATAGCACCATTAAAGTACATAGCACTTCACAGTAGTAATAAACGTGACAATCATATAAATAACAAATAATACAAATAACAGATCATGGAAATAAGAGCTTCAGACATAAAAGTAAATTTCGGAAGAGGAGTCCCTGCTCAAAAGAGCTTATAATCTAATTGGTAGGTAGGAAGAACATACAGAGACAGTAAGAGGGTATTCTGATAAGTGCGTCTGCAAGGGGCCAAGATTTATGTATCATGTATAAAGTATTAGCCACGGTGCTACTCATACAGTATGCTTCTTTAAGCAAGTGTGTCTTAAGGTGGGTCATAAAGGTGGATAGAGTGGGTGCTAGTCGGGTATTGAGGGGAAGGGCATTCCAGAGGTGTGGGGCAGTCAGTGAGAAAGGTTTAAGGCGGGAGAGGGCTTTAGATACAAAGGGGGTAGAGAGAAGAAATCCTTGAGCAGAACTCAAGCGTCAGGATGGGGCATAGCAAGAAATTAGGGCTGAAATGTAAGTAGGGTCAGAAGAGTGTAAAGCTTTAAAAGTGAGGAGGACAATTGAGTGCGAGATGCAGGATTTGATAGGAAGCCAAGAGAGGGATTTCAGCAGGGGAGAATTATACTTCTTATAGCTACTGCTAATTGAAGTACAATAGCATTCTAACATATGAACTATCAATTAAGGTGGACACACAACCTACCACTCTCTGCCACTCCAGCCATGTTAGCAATGATAACGTTGGAGGACATATTTTGACAGCAGTCATATTTTCCCTTATTGAAATTAAATCCATACAAGTGTATGTTGTTCATCTGCCAAAAAGAACAGGCACAGCCAAACTGAAAAAGTCACAATGATCATTTCTTGAGAATAATTCATACAAGCCTGGAGGCAGCAATTAAAACTCAGTATTATGGTGCAATAAAAAGAGAACTGTTGGAGTAGCTGTCCAAACAACTAGACATACAACTCAACCCTGTCAGTGCAGCCACCTCTAGCAATGACAGGGATAGACTTCTCAGGTGCATTTGTAAGTCAGAGGGCACTATTTATGTAAAGATCTCTTGTGTCAATTAATATGGAAGAAGTACACAGTGCAATTACAGATGTAGCCTGTTTGTATCCAGAGTTTTCCTGACCCGAGCCTGTCCCTTATGTGAGATTTCCCAACAAATTCACGCATGTTATCCGCGATTTAACCTGGGTGAAGTGAGACCTGATGGTGGGCAGAAATTTGAGATGTGGCGTTATATGCAATACCAGCCAGAAACTTAAATCGGTGATCGTGAGTTATTGTGTCCCCTCACGTCTTAAAATGTGTTAAAACAATGAACAATGAAACCAGTCAACACTTTATACATGCTGACAAGGGCTACTGTCACCTTTATATTATACACTATATAACATAATTACTGTAATCTGTGTGTTTCCAGTACATCCATATAAAGATATACAGTATACAGTACATTCCGTACTGATGTCTGTGTGGGCACAGACTGTATACTGTACTGTCTTTTAGATGGCTTTTTATTGCATTGTGTGTGCTCCAACCTTTTTTTGGGATGTTACGGTTCATGGATCAAGCTGTGCATATCCTCCGCCGTGTCTCCAAACGTGATGCCTAAAGTAAAGTACTTGAAGCGATGCTCTGTAGACTACTATACTCTGCATACTGTATACACAATTAAATGACACCCACAAACCACCAACCTCCATCGCACCCAGCCAGCCAAAATCACTCCCCCGTACCTGTACCAGAGAAAAGAGAGAACAAAATGTGAGCTTTGTGAGGTGAGGTTTCTAACACTGCATACTTCGCCCAAACGCATGCGCAATATTAACAACCACCCCTCAATTGATCCCCATCACCCACCAAGCCAGGTTATTACATTTACTGCAAAAGAGTAAAAACTTCGTAAAACAATGAAACCAGTGAACACTTTATAAAATAAAACTATTTTTTTATTATATGAAAAACAATCACAGTACATTTTTAGTTGATTATTGAAACAAGAGTTTGTCCACATAGTCATGGGTGTGCCAGGGAAGACGCCTTTTACTGTATGCCTTAAAAGGGCATTTATGTTATCTTTCACAGCTCGAAAATGAATTGAGGTCATAATATAATGCCTTTTTAGTTCGTCTATAATATTTCTGCGCAAATTCAAATGCAGTGCTTTCTTGCCCCTATTGCCATCATAATTAACCACCTTAAACCACTGAAGATACAGCTCATAACTGACACGTTGTTTATATGAGAAGGGCTAGTATGGTCACTATCGAGGCGCTTCTCGCAAAGTATTTTACATGTATGCTTTGCGGGAGGTCTGTTAGCGTTGTGTCTGGGATCGTGTCCGGATCAAGTTGCATTTGAAGGACCCTAAGGTGTGAGGGCATTTATGTTGGAGGCCCTGCTTTGTGGGACCTGATCCAACTCCTCTTCACAAGTATTCCCTGGTTGGGCTGTTGACCAGGAAGGTAGCCACCGTGCACCAACACATCATAGGGAGGTAGCGCTAGCTCACACTTGGGTGGGATTGTTCTGTGGACATCAGGATTTCAGGTGCCCAGGGTAACCTAAGTACTTTGTGGGAACCACCATTTTAATTATTATGCATTACAGTGTATTGTTATGTTGGTGTCATTATATGTATGCGTAATGTGTGTTTATATACATTAGTTGTATTATTATTAGTGAGTATTGTTTCCTATGAGGAGTCAATCCCGCCTATGCTGGGATCCTCTTAGGTGGAGGCGCTGCGACACGAGAGATAGCATCCCAGGCTCCCTAGGAGCAGAGTCTTTGGCTTCCTGTAAGCCTCACAGGTACAGCAGCATGCGTAATCGCCCGCAGTTTCCCATAGGCATAGGTAAAGGTGGTTACACATCTAAGAAACCTACTGCTGCGGCACAGTTTATTCGAGCATTTGCCCGTTCTGTGCCGCAGCAGTAGCCTGGCGCGCGCCCGAGTGTGACGGGCGCACGCCGAAGCAGCGGAAGAGCGCCCTCCGATCGGGGCGCTCTCCCTACCGCTGCCGGGTCCGCTGGGTCCCCCGGAACCCCCTGCCGCTGTCCCGCGATCGCGGGACACCAGGGCTCCCTCGGGGAGCCCCTGGACACGCGTGCAGGGGGCGCACGCTCCCGATGACGCGTGACCGCACGTCTATGACGCGCGGCACGCCGAGGGGCGGCCACTAGCAAGCCGGGAGATTTCCCGGCTTGCGGTACCGACCACACTTCAATAAAGTGTGTCGGTAGTGTACATTTGAAGCAGGATATATGTGTGTATGTATATCTTCATTTGTATAATGCCATATAATCCCTGCAATCTCTAACCCCAGCACCCACCCATGTGATAATGATCACATTATATATATATATATATATATATATATATATATATATATATATATATATATACTGTACATCCAATGTGACAAAATACCTACTTACATACTTAAATGTTTATATTCTCATAAGTAAGGGTCATTTAGTTAAACACTTTGGCCAAAGCATTATAAGCCTGCAGCCATGTCAAAGTATGACCAGTATGCCGGTCCTAACACTACCTGTGAAAATTATTTTTGACCTCTACAGTGGAGGGAGAAATGTCTCAATAGACCTGTCCTGCACAGGTACATGAATAAACCTGCACCTTTTTAGTCTTTTGTTGTATATAATGCCATACATGTACATAGCGATTCACAGCAATAACACACGTGACACAATAATATGAGATAATGGGAATAAGTGCTTGAGACATAAAAGTAAACAAGGGCTCAAGGTGAATGCATACAAGATGTATATTAGTAGCCAATGGAGCTAAGCAAATCCTTCCTTTAAGGTGGATAGAGTGCCAGTCGGCTATTGAGGGGAAGAACTTTCCTGCGGTGTGGGGCAGTATGTGAGAGATTTTTTTTCATGTGGGTGAGGGTTTTAAATACAAAAGGGTCTGGTAGAACCCTTGAGCAGAACACAAGAGGCGAACAGGTTTTATAATGAGAAATTACATTTCTACATTACCCAACGTTGTAGACAGGAATAAGCTATAAAGGAAACATTGGAGGCCCTGCTGAATTTGAGAATTCCTGGTCTACCTACAGTAGACAATCCTGTTTTTTGCTGATTTTGTGGTCAGTACATGTAGTTATCTACATTTCTAAATTTCATTGCAGGCCCCTTAAAGATGAAAAAAAATTGTGTGTGTGCCGAGCACGCGCATTTTGAGTGAAACTTCGTCTTTTGTCACT
This sequence comes from Ascaphus truei, assembly GCF_040206685.1. Classification (NCBI taxonomy): domain Eukaryota; kingdom Metazoa; phylum Chordata; class Amphibia; order Anura; family Ascaphidae; genus Ascaphus; species Ascaphus truei. The sequence continues at coordinate 488,495,587 of NC_134483.1, read as the reverse complement.
GTTTTGTCGCAGAAATTATATTTGTGATTGTCATTTTTTTAATTACAAATCAAGACACAATTTCAGTGACAAAACGCAAAGAAGTCTGTGACTGCGTGTGTGTGACTGTGTGTGTGTGTGTGACTGCGTGTGTGTGTGTGACTGAGCTTTGTTTTTAAGCGTTTTTATTTTCTATTCATTTGAAAAAGTTTTTTTCAGGTCAGAGGACCATGCAGCACAATGTACTGTATAATGGCACATGCCAATAGCACATGCCAGCAGCAGTGTGTGTCAGTGTGTGTGTGTGTGTGTGTGTGTGTGTGTGTGTGTGTGTGTGTGTGTGTGTGTGTGTGTGTGTGTGTGTGTGTGTGTGTGTGTGTGTGTCAGTGTGTGTGTCAATGTGTGTGTGTGTGTGTGTGTGTCAGTGTGTGTGTGTGTGTGTGTGTTCCTGTATGTGTGTGTCCCTGTATGTGTGTTGTGTCAGTGTGTGTGTGTGTGTGTGTGTGTCAGCGTGTGTGTGTCAGTGTGCATCAGTGTGCATCAGTGTGCATCAGTGTTAGTGTGTGCTAGTGTGTGTGTCAGTGTCTGTTTGGGGGGTGGGGGGGTGGGGGAAGGATCTCACGCAGGCTCTCCCAGCAGTGCAGCCAGGAGAAGCCGGTGGTGAGTCTGCGAGGGGAGCGGGGGGCGGGGAGGGGAGGATCTCACGCAGGCTCTCCCAGCAGTGCAGTCTCGAGGGGCAGACCTCAAGGGACCAACCTCAGGAAAATAAACCCAGGGTCAGCTATTATAAGGTGACAAAGTTCAGAGAAGGAAAAAAACTTATTTCATACAGTATGTCTAGTATATTACTTCACTGTAACCCATAATATACTGTAACACAAAACATGGCTTTTCTCATAGTTATACATATGTTAGTAATATTAACATGTTATACTTACAGAGGATCTATTCCAAGCCAGTAAATAGTGTCAAAAAATAGGTGCCTCTACATTAAACTTTGCTTCCTATGCCATTTTATAAACCCAAGCCAGGTTAGGCTTGTTCTGTGCATTAGCAGAAAAAATATCTGTATGGCCTTGAAAGTTCCTATGATAATCTCTCAGATGAATATTCCTGATGGTTCAATAAATATGTATCAGTATATTCAAAATTGAAAATGTTAGTCATCACACCACACTATGTAATGAAGTATGTCTCATACACAAAGAAATTCCCTAATCAGATAAAGCATGATTTACTGGCACATTTGCCTTTGCAGGTGGTGCATTCCCCCTCACCCCCTGGACATTTTTAGGCTAATCACGACTGGTAAAATTGAGTTTTTGCATTGGTTGCCATACTCCGCAGAAATGATTGTAGGCGTTAGTGTGCTAGTGTATCTTCAAAATATAAATATTTAATTATGGCCCACCACTTATTCCCCTAAAAACTTCAGATGACTAAAAAGTATTTTAAACTCTGAAATATTTTTTATCAGATTACAGTAAATGACTTGATAAAAAATTAAACAATACACATTTCTTCACTCTACTTCAAAATGTACAATCTTCTTAATTCAGCATCTTGTTCGAGCTGTCACACTAATTTTCATCTGTAAAGAGAGAATGTGGTATATTAATAATCGAGAGGAAATACAGTATTGTAGTTTCCATAGATTACATTGTTTGGTACAGTAGCTGTGTGTTTTTATGGGTGTCATTAAATTTCTACACATGAGTGTTTCTATGGGACCTGGTTGAAATGCATATGGGTGTCATTGAATTTCACCTAGTCACTTTCTGAAATAAAAGCTGCAGGGTTGTGTGTATACTTTCTCTATGTGCATGCATGTCCATGGAATGCAAAAGGAATTTGAATTTCATAGGAGGCGGGAAGAGTAGGGGGTCTAGTGGGGAAGGGGGAGGCTAAGTTTCTCTACACTTGGCCACTGTAATTTTGCCCCGGTGGAGAGTTTTCCACTTGATAAAATCAAAGTGAGGGAGGCGATATGGCTTTATCTATTCAATGCAAACATCCAGTAGAAAGTGTTGTCAAATCCTATAGCACTAATGTGAACAGTGAATACTGTCATATTACAGAAGAAACTAGTAATTTTGCATTTGCAATGTTTTGCGGTTACAATGTTTTTATTTTGTGAAACACCCACACACAGTAGTATAAAATTATAATAATGTATATAGTATATCTCTATGTGCCCACTACGATTAAAATATAAAAATATAAAAACATCAGAAACCCCTGTATAACAAGGAGTCACTGTGCATTGCATTTCGATAGTGTGGCCAAATCCCACAGCACTAATGTGAACACTAGACGTATATCTCTATGTGTCCTCTATGATTAAAATATAGTATACAAGTGTCTAAATAATGTATATGTCTCTAATCTTGTAAACAGTATATCTCAACAGTATTTAAAAGGTTCAAATTTATAATGGTTTTTAGACTTCCATCAACATCTTCTTCTGGCTGTCGATTTTACGTTTTGAATTCTGTAAATAATTGTGAAATAACTTACTGTACACTATTAATAAACAAGAAATAATTCATTGCGTAAAGTATAGGCTGCGCATGCGTGGTCCATGGAACACATATGCATGTCTTTCAATGTAGGCGCATGCGTGGTCTATGGGACGCATATTAAATGCAGGTGCATGCGTGATCTATGGAACGCATATGCAGGTCATATGGGAATGACAGTTCTACTGTACAGAACTGTATGTAAACCTATGTCAATTTATATTTACCTTGAAAATTGGGTGGCAGTGACCCATTATTGATGTAAGGGGTGTGCTGTACGTAGATACTTTATGTAGTTCAACTTGTTTTCAGAGTTGGTTGGTCCATAATGGTAATGGTATTGGAGCAGGCACTCAGGTTGGAGCAGGTACACGGGTGGAGGCAAATTGGAGGGACCGGTTCGGAAAGGTCTATTATTCAATCTCGTGGTCCCGACCAATCTTTCTCCTACTAAAGTTCCCATGATCGAACATACCCATCCACAGTGCATGCAGTCTTGCCGGGATGTGGAGGTGTTCTAATAAACCAATCATTCATGCTTAACTTGTGTCTAATAGAATTCTTCCACCCTTCTTGGTTTGGTGAATTTTTGATGTTTTCGTACTTGTCAATGATACACTCATAGATGTCAGATAGAGTTGCTCTCTTATCTGTCCCAACTTGAATGGCGCAATATATAATATAGGCATAACTGCAAGCTGGTCTTGTGTGGCAGGGAGTTAGCGCTATGTTCCATGCACAAAAGTTGACACAGATTCCGTAAATGCATAGTGTTTTTTTAATAAAGTGTGAAACTGCAACAGTAGATATGTACGGTACAGTACAAGTCCATTAGACCAAGAGAGATGTGTACATTTTATCTTCTCAACACCTGCTTCAGAGACCGCACCGTACTCTAGCATTCCGAGTATCATAGGCAAAGATATTCAGTGCGCCACAAGCCGGACACACACTTAAGAGCAACAACATAAATAATAATTCTGCCTGTCCACAAACAAAGCATCAGCAGTAGCAGCAGCAGGAGGAGAAGGAGGAGCAGCAGCGGGAGAAGGAGAAGCAGAAGGAGCAGCAGCATAAGGAGGAGCAACAGCAGCAGCTTCAGGTGCAGAAGCAGCAGCAACTTATTTATTTTTGTTATGTATAACCATTCATCACACTATTATCATAATACTATGTCCATGTAAATGCAATCTCTCATTTCTGCACAGTACAATTCCTATCACATACGCACCATCAACACCCTCCACCTTTTCCCAAACCTTCATAATGTATGCTCTTCTGCCTCATCCAATTTGAATATCCAATTCCAATCTGTTTATAGTATTCCATTTCATGATGCTAGATGGAATGTATGTCACAAAATCACACACTAAGCAATATTACAGCCAGTGTACCAACATATTCACATACTGTAATGTTACAGGCTTCTGACTTGCCCATGTAAATGTATCTCAAACTTCCACTGCTAGAGCACACAAAAAATAAACTTTGCAGAGACCTTGCCTCCTTACAATCTTGGCATTGACTTCATTGCCACAAAGAAGCATCAATGACGCTGAAGTACCTCTGGCGATTAGTCTTCTTTTTGTGCTATGCTATTAACATATGTTTAGAAGATATTCATAACACATATTATTACTTTGCTATACATAATCTGTATCTCTCTGTGCCTGCATATGCCTCTATTACAAATAAAATAAGAAAAAGTAAACGTTATGTGCAAAACAAAATTGGGACAATATAGTGTATAATAGGATATAATACCGTTATTCACAACTCCAGATCTCAGGTACCCCTAACAGGCCAGGTTTTAATAATATCCCCTTTTTGTTTTTAGCACGGGTGCTTCACTCAACCAGATGAAGCCACCGATTATACCACGTGTGCTCCAGCAATAATAGCCTTAAATCCTGTACTGTTAATTGCAATGATGAATGGAGTTTTGATCAATCATATACTTATAACAGGGTATGTCCATCAGTACCTGTTTCTCTCCACATAGTGTATCTGCTATGTAAGTCCTGTTAAATTCCAGGCATTAGCAGGTTAATCTATGGGAGGTTGGTAATTTGAGCGGAGCGCTGTGTGTCTCGTGAACATGAAAGAAAAAATATATAATAGTGCAGATGGTATAAACAAATGAAGTCTCAAAATAACTCTGCAATGGTGGTACTCACAATTGACAATGTCAATATACGGCGTATCAGAGACACTTCTCTCTCTGATAGGAGCCCTTTAATGGATTCCCCCTCAGAGTGGTGTCTTGATAACGTGTCAGGAAGCTTGTTTGTGGTCAGGGTTTGACTCCCAAGGTTTATGTAGAAGAAAAGAGAGAACGCACAATGGTACAGTATGGTCTAAATAATGTATTAGCAGCAATGAATAAACATATGCATGATGCACTCACATTCCCAATATGTTTTACGTTCGAGGGAGAGGACAGCTGGTTGTAGAGAGTGCCGGTGTCTCCAGGAGCGGCGGAGCGCTTCCGCGTACGTCACGTGTATCCACGTCACGTCCTGTGACGTCTCGGGTTAGGGCGGAAGAAGCTGCCCTGTGTGTCCGTCTCCGTGCCAGCACCTAGCTCCAATGTTCTCCCCAGCTCAGTCACCTCCCACAGCAGATCGATTCTACGCATTTCGCTGTGGCTTCTTCAGGAATCTATGGGCCAGTGACCCCCCCTTCTGCTTCTCTAGAAAGTGAAAGAAGGTAGGTGGTGACTCATGGCCTGTGTACAGCCCCTTGTAGGTGGGTACAGTCCATGAGCCCGCCCCTTCCAGAGGTTTCTATGGGAGTAGCCAAAGTTAGTAAAGGTCTTCCTCTCAGCCCTTGAGAGAGGAGGGAGTCTTCCTCTCAGCTCCCCAGGAAGTGAGGAGGGAGAGATGGTCCTCGTCCTCTGCTCCCCAGTGAAAGAGGACGGAGCTGTAAGCCTTCCCCATGGCGGGGCAAGCTTGCTCTTTAGGCCGGGTGGCCTAGAGACCACAATGATCAAAGCCCTATTGATGGGGATGCACCGTCTAGAAAGTCTGGGGCTAGTGGAGGATGTGATGGGCTGCAGAAGGAGAGCTGATGCAGAATGCCCAGCAATTAGGTATGTTCAATGATACCTCTGCCTCTGGTGTCAGTTCCTGGGCAGGAGGGGTATGTTTGTGCAGTGATGGGGGCTAACACCTACACTACGTGGGTTCCATCACCGCTGGAGGCGCTGACACCAACCCAGAGATCTGTTCGAGCCGGTCCTGTTCCTGTCTCCTTACCATCTGGCAGACCACTCAGGCCTCCTGCAAACCTACAGGTAGAGCACCATACACCCCTGGTAATACGCCTATTCCCAAACACTGGTCCCTAAATGAGGTTGGGGGGGGGGGGGAACCGTGTTACATACTGAAACATTTTTTTTCGTATTTACAACTTAAACTGTCATGGATTAATCAAATGCAGTTCATTCTGTAAATATTCTTCAAAAGAATGATATTCTGGAAACCTAGTCAAAACCTAAACGCAAAAATACCAAAAAGAAACACAACAATAAAATAAAGCATGCCCAATGCTTGAAGGTCACAAATGCTTTCCAATAGGGGTGAACACCCATGTTAAACAATTAAACAATCAAGACATCAATGTCCAATTAACGCAGCTGAGCGAGAACAACCAAACAGCAACCCTTGAACATCTGCAAGTGATACAGCAATTAACTGAGAGATTACCAAACAAAGATACATTTTCTGAAGAAGAATGAAATATTTCAATAGAAAAAGTATTATTAATAAAGTGAACATAATTATGCAAAGCTTAAGTGTCATGTGACTAATAAAATTGTTCTTCTTTTCAGGTCAGATTAAATGACAGAAAACTATATGGAGATGTTACCTGCAAAAAAACACGAAAGCTGGTTAAAAAAAATGGGTTGAACAAAGCAGGAACATAAATATAGCATCAAGAAATGATAATGTGACATTTCTCATTCCTCTGACATCATACATGTAGAATTTGAACACACAATTCTAGATAACCAGCAACAGCTTGGCACACACTTTCTGTCAGTCGTCCAACTGCTGTGTGATGCTATTGAAGATCAAATTAGAGTGACATAAAATATATGGAAAGAAGGGCTTGCATCTATCCAAGTTATGCTAATGTCACTAACGGAGAATATACATTTCTATCTAATGTAGGAAAAATTATACCATTGCATAAGAGTAACACTACACCAACAATAAAATGTCGGAGCAGACAATCAATTGTGTCATGTTTGAGAAATCACAGGAAACTCTGCAAGCAACCGGTAAATGAAAGAAAGCTATTAGAACAACATCTGGGTTAACCTAACCTTTACATGAATCACCACACAAAGTAACAAATCAAGCTCCAATAAATTGCCAAGAAATGTGGAAAGTTGGTCTGAAACACAATGCAATAGTGATATTCTGAAAAAGAGATAAACAACCAAAGTGGTTTGTCACGATCAGGGGTTGATCAGACTACCAGGTTCGTTTGGAGCGCCAGACAAAACACAGGAGTTTAATAAAACAGGTTTATTTAGAAAATGTTAATAGTGAATCACACTAGGGTGTGTATATACAAAGGTAACTTTCTGTGGGGAATCAGGAAGGGTACTCGGAGAGACTATGGGAGGTGTCCCGGGGTACAGTACAGTGAGGTCACCTACTGGAATATTTCTGCCACTTGTCTCCAGGCACCAACATGGATTTTGCCACCAGGGCCAAGTAAGCCAAAGTTCCTTGTAAGTGGGAGTCCCCAAAGCCACGAAACAACCTCTTTGAATCCTGTCTCCAACTTATCCACTGATTAGTAAATTCAACTCTTAACACCTGGGTAAAAACCTCCTTGATACCTGTTTCCAACTGACCCTCTGCTTAGTAATTTCAACTGTTAACACCTGTGAGTGAAACAAGTGGACAACAGAACACCGACTGGCCCTGGACACTGAAATCAAACTGCGCTGGAAAGGAGGACATGTTCTATTCCAGACCACACATCTCAGCACTAAAGTATTGCTGCCATGCCGCCGCCGCCGCCGGTACTATTTATATTTGCTCTGACCGCCCGTTTGAAAAAAATGTGTTTCTTTCTACTAACCTCATTATGTCTCTAACTCTATTAATATATCTCCCTCTCTCTTTCCATAACCTCTTCTCAGTTCACATGAACTCCTTTCCTACCTGCGCCCTCTGTCACTACACAGCTACTGTATACCCCTTGCACCTAAACGCACCCCTACAAATCATCCTCACACATCCTCTTTCTTTCAATGCTTCTCCTCCTTGCTTCTGGTGGATATCTCTCCCAAACCTGGTCCCTGCCTTATTTCTACATGCTGTTGTCCTCGCCTCCTACATGCAACTTCTACTCCTTCTGGTGTCATCCCCTCTAACCTCATACCCATCTCCTGTCTCCCTTCCTCCTCTTCCTCTCTCCAGTTTTCCTGTGCCCGTTGGAATGCACACTTACTTTTAACATGACCTTTTTCTCTCACTCTCTGCTCCTCTTTGCAATAACTGAGACTTGGCTCCCTCAGTCTGACTCTGCATTGTCATGTTCTGTCTCTGGTTTTAAATATATATTGCCATGCTCATTAGCACTCCTCTTTGACACTTATGTGCATATATATATAGGTGATAATGGGGAAAGGCGGGGTTGCAGACCTGCCTAAGACATGCAGATGAGCATACAGCTATATTTGCATATTTGCTTTCCTGTGGACAGTTTTTGTCACTTTTTTTACTCACCATAATTTAACTCAGTATTATGGTTTAGCCTATCCCATAGCCTCTCTTGCATTCCCAGTAAAATCAACCCCACACTGATGAGACCCATCAAGGTCGAAACAGCTGTCTGTGGGTGGTTTTCTGGGTATGCACCTTAACCCTGGCTGTGCTCAAAGCTGTGACCATGCAGGAAGCTTAAGCCTATATGGAACCATGTTAAAAATGGTTATTGAGGCAAAAAGTGACACTGTGTGCTCATTTGCATGTCATTTCCCAGAATCCCTTGCTGCAGTGGAAGTGCTGTATGCTGGGTGATAATGGGGAAAGGCGGGGTTGCAGACCTGCCTAAGACATGCAGATGAGCATACAGCTATATTTGCATATATATATATATATATATATATATATATATATATATATATATGTTGAGGTTATTTTGGGGGTTCAATATGAGTTTATAGGGATCCTGTATGTTTTGTATTTCTTGTTCAGCTGGTCCTGGCTGATTTGGAGGGTGGCTCCTCCTTCCCTAGTTTGAAGCTCACCCCCTCCCACTTTTAAATGGTTAAAGCTTACTCCATTCCACCTTCCACACCCATGGGAACTTGCGTGCAGTTTCATTGTGACAAATCTAATATAGAGTGCTTTTCCTGATATTATACAGGTTAATAAGAGCTTCAATCAGACTTAGAACTATGCAAGTAATTTTGACAGATTTATTATAAATCATTCTTCCTGGTAATGTACAGGTTATTAAGAATTTATATTAGTGTTAGGACCCTTGAGACGTGGTCTGCCTTGGAGGGGCTCAAGGGCTTACAACACTTTAGCCAAAGAGTTAAACTCTAAAAGACCATTTTATTCAAAAGATATATATATATATATATATATTTAGGCACTGTACCGTGTATTTGTGTCAATGGATGTAGCACTGAGCTCTGTCTGTGTTTCATGTTCTGTCTCTGGTTTTATATACTTTAACTTTTATTCACATTCTTGTGTGCACCCAGCATCTATTTTGTTTTTATATATATATATATATATATATATATATATATATATATATATACATATATATATATATATATATATATATATATATATAAAATCAAAAAATAAATAGATGATACCGTTCTGTGGCTAACGAAATGCTTTTATTTGTGCGAGCTTTCGAGATACACTGATCTCTTCTTCCGGCGATGTTACAATGAATGAAGCAAGGATAACTTGAAAACAGTGTCTCTTGGAATGTTATCTGTGCTGTTCCTTCCCCCGGTGTGGATGTGTTTTATGGCTAGAGGTGTCAAAGGGTAACTGAAAGCAAGTGAAGAAAGAGTGTGTATGTGTATCAGTGTGAATAAAAATGAATGGAGAGCCCACAGTATAAACAGTGCTCTACACAAGGTGTGTGTCTCACTCCACACACATATACATATATATATATGAAGAGGTATCAGTACCGTGTTAGCCGAGCTTCAATAATCAAAAAAATAAATAGATGATACCGTTCTGTGGCTAACGAAATGCTTTTATTTGTGCGAGCTTTCGAGATACACTGATCTCTTCTTCCGGCGATGTTACAATGAATGAAGCAAAAGGTAAACTTAAAAACAGTGTCTCTTGGAATGTTATCTGTGCTGTTCCTTCCCCTGGTGTGGATGAGTTTTATGGCTAGAGGTGTCAAAAGGTTACTGTGAAAGCAAGTTAAGAAAGAGTGTGTATGTGTATCAGTGTGAATAAAAATGAATGGAGAGCCCACAGTATAAACAGTGCTTTACACAAGGTGTGTGTGGAGTGGGACTGGATATAAATGGTGTGGGTGGGTGTGGAAATGTGAGAGTTAGTAGCACAACTAAAAGTGTGTGTGGATACTTAGTGGTCCCTATTGGTGTATAGGGATGGAAAAACAAGGAGTATTAGTATGTGTGAGAGACAGCTGTGTGTGCAAACATATAGCACAGTATGTACAGACATGGGGTTAGGCGCTTATGGGAGGAGCGTTCACTACTGTCAGTAATGACTCATAAAATTTCGATCTCTGTTTAGGCCACTGCTAAGTGTCCCGAACAGTTGCATAAATTTGTATTCATGCAACCGTCTCTCTTTCGGGGTTTTAAGATTACCTTTGAGTATGGCAACCCTCAGATCGTTCATCTGATGGCCAGAGTCAGAGAAATGTTCGCCAACAGGACTGTCTCTTGTACCGCGTGTGATGCTGTGGCGATGCAGGTTCATTCTCTTGTTTAGCCCCTGCCCTGTCTCACCTATGTAGTAGCAGCCCCCTGGGCATTTCATGCACATGATGAGGTACACGACATTGCTGGAAGAACAGGTGAACCTTCCTCTGATTTTGTATTCCCGATTCCTGTGTGGTATTTGTATTGTGTCCGCTGTGTAGAGCATTGCGCAGGTTTTGCATCTTGGGTCCTGGCATGGTTTTGTCCCGCATTCAGTTGTACTGCTGAATACTTTACTCCTCACCATAATATTCTTGAGATTATGGGCTTGTCTGTATGATAATAAGGGTGCTTCAGGGAAGACCTGTTGCAGTCTTGTATCTTCCTGGAGGATGGGTTGTAGTTTCCTGGCGATCTTGCGTAGGGCTCCTAGGTGTGGGTTATATGTGACCACCAAAGGTACCCTGTCGCTTGTCTCCTTCTGTTTGTATTCAAGGAGATCACTTCTTGGTATTCTGGTGGCTTTGTGAATTTGCTGGTCTACAATTCTGTGGTTATATCCACGGTTTATAAAGTCTGATCGCAAGGCTTTAATCCGCTGGTCTCTGTCTGCTGTGTCGGAGCATATCCGGTTGTATCGTATGGCTTGACTGTAGATGGTTGCATGTTTGGTGTGTGTCGGGTGGAAGCTGTTGTCCCTCAAATAGCTGGCTCTGTCTGTAGGTTTGCGGTATACAGAGGTCTGTAGTTGGTTGTTCTTTATAGTAATGGTGGTGTCTAGGAAATGTACTTCATCCGGGGAATGGGTGAGTTTGAGGTTGATGGTCGGGTGGAAAGTATTGAAGTTGTCATAGAACTGTAGGAGGTCCTGTTCGCCAGAGGTCCAAATCAGGAGGATGTCATCGATGTAGCGAAGGTATGTAAGGGGTTTCAAGTGACAGGTGGACAGAAAGTCACTTTCCAGTTTTGCGCAGAACAGATTGGCATACTGTGGCGCCATCCGAGTACCCATAGCGGTCCCTGTTTATATCCAGTCCCACTCCACACACACCTTGTGTAAAGCACTGTTTATACTGTGGGCTCTCCATTCATTTTTATTCACACTGATACACATACACACTCTTTCTTAACTTGCTTTCACAGTAACCTTTTGACACCTCTAGCCATAAAACACATCCACACCAGGGGAAGGAACAGCACAGATAACATTCCAAGAGACACTGTTTTTAAGTTTACCTTTTGCTTCATTCATTGTAACATCGCCGGAAGAAGAGATCAGTGTATCTCGAAAGCTCGCACAAATAAAAGCATTTCGTTAGCCACAGAACGGTATCATCTATTTATTTTTTTGATTATATATATATATATATATATATATATATATATATATATATATATACATGTAGAGGTATCAGTACCGTGTTATGCCGTGTTAAACCGGGGTATGCCTGTATATATATATACATATATATATATACATATATATATATACACATATATATATATACACATATATATATATATACACATAACACGGTACTGATACCTCTACATGTATATAAATATATATATATATATATATATATATATACATGTAGAGGTATCAGTACCGTGTTATGTGTATATATATATATATGTGTATATATATATGTGTATATATATATATATGTATATATATATATGTATATATATATACAGGCATACCCCGGTTTAAGGACACTCACTTTAAGTACACTCGCGAGTAAGTACATCTTGCTCAATAGGCAAACGGCTGCTCACGCATGCGCCTGTCAGCATGTCCTGAATAACAATATCGTCTCACTACCTGTACCGAAGCTGTGCGCAAGCGGGGAGACTATAGAGCCTGTTACAAATGCGTTATTTACACCAGTTATGCACGTATAGGACGATTGCAGTACAGAACATGCATCAATAAGTGGGGAAAAGGTAGTGCTTCACTTTAAGTACATTTTCGCTTTACATACATGCTCTGGTCCCATTGCGTATGTTAATGCGGGGTATGCCTGTATATGTATATGTATATATATATATATATATATATATATATATATATATAGGCAAAGTTGTCAGGTGGCACTCACATATAGTGTTGAAATACAGGTGCTTGTCCCATAGGTAATGTGTAGGTAAATAGTTCCTTACCAGGCAGAACTCGAATCCCAGGACACCACAGCAAAGAAGAGACAGCACTCAAGGTAATCCTGTGTCAAGAGTGTATTAGAGGAAACATGGCACAATCACCCGACGTTTCGGTCCTAAGAACAGGACCTTTCTCAAGGGAGTGCACTACACTCTTGACACAGGATTACCTTGAGTGCTGTCTCTTCTTTGCTGTGGTGTCCTTAGATTCGAGGTCTGCCTGGTAAGGAACTATGTACCTATAAATATATATATATATGTATATATATGCAAATGGAAAGACAATAAGCGCTACAAAGAACTAATATCAATACCAATATAAAACACCACAATTTAGTTATACAATAAAACAATAATCAGTGACAATAATCAACCTGGAGGAGGTGCTACCAGAGTGAATAATCCCTATATCAATGCTGCCAATTAGGTCCTCGACCTCACAGAAGCCGAGAACAAATGGATGCTGGAGATGACCTAGGTGCAGAGACAGAGGAAGAGAAAATAGGGAGTTGGGGTGGGGGGGGAGAGAAAAATAAGAACATAGAGTAGTGTGTCTTGATATGGATCTTCAGATCAAATGTAAGAGGTGCACTTACAACAGGTAGGATGATTCAGGCGTTTCTCCACTCTGTGGATCTGGATCTCTGAAGGGATCGGGAATCTTCATTAGCTCTCCATCCTACGGAGTTAAATACTGTATCCAAGAATGTTCCTCAATCGCAACAAACAATTCATATGCAGGAATGAATGATAGCTATATAGTCCCAATAGTAGATTGGATGACCATCAGGAGCATGGGTTATATGATAGAATTTATTCAAATATAAAACCTTAATTCGACGGTATCGAAACATATAAAAAATGCACGATCTGCATTAAAGTGTAGGATATCTCATGAAATGAGAAACCTAATCAGCAAGTTCTGATAGAGTTACAAGCTGAACTCAGTCAGTGCAATGTCAGAGTCCCATAAGAACTAATCCATGTCAGTTCATAATATAGATAACGCGGAAAAAGTGTACCCAGTGTTAAATAGGTGCCTCTGTAATGAGAAGTCCCGAGGGAACTAAATTATCCGTCTATACTGACGCTCTTCTTGGTGGTGGGGTTACGGCAATTTTTCCTTGTGCACGGCGGTACATAGCCAGCTTCTCCCCGGCTTCTCACCTGACACTCACCGCTTCTGCGTCACGTGGGACAAACCTCTCGTCTCACGGGATCTTGATAGTAGCGATTCGACTCCACCGGGCTTCACTTCACTTCCACATAGCCTAAGGGGCTCCTTCCTCCACAACACAATCTGTTCAGCACTGCCTAGTGCACCGCAGCTTCAGAATGCTGATTAGCTTGTCCTACAGCAAACAGCCCCTGCTTGCATCTTATGTAATAAAAATACATTTACAGGCAGCTTCATTACCTTAGCGGCTAACCGCTTAGGTAATGAAGGGGTTAAATACCAGTCCCCGGTTTGTTGGGGTAGAGGGAGCGGGTAAAGGTTAGAGTTGCCCCAGGGTGGGTGGTTAGGCCTCTTAAGTGGGTAGCAGGAGGGCTTAACCCATTCAATACCTTAGCGGTAGTAACCGCTAAGGTAATGAAAGGGTTAACCCCTCCCACAATCTAAAACCACCCACCCTGGGGCAACTACCTCCTTCACCCACCCCTTCTAGCCGCAACAAAATAGGTACTCTGGTTTAACCCCTTCAGTACCTTAGCGGATAAACAATGCAAAGTCGATCGGCAATGCACTGATTTTATCAAGGTTTAGTGAATAGGCCCCTATGTGTTACATTACATATTGTAAATATATGTGATTCCATTGTGCTGCAATTTCTCAGACAATATATATTATAGCATTTAGCTATTTGAATTTGAAGAATATTGCATTTGAGACATTACAAACCATCTCTTCACATACTGGGTTTGGCATTTGTGATCTAACTACCCTATTAGATTATCTGAACCTTAACCCTTAACATTTAATATTCAAGGACTCCATTTCCACAGTCTCTGTACCACAAGATTGGCGTAAAGCAGATGTGGTGTCTATATTTACAAAGGGAGCAAGATCACAACCGGGGAATTACAGACCTGTAAGCCTGACTTAATTAGTGGGGAAACTACTTGAAGGTTTAATACAGGATAATATTCAGGAATACCTAATGGCAAACAAAATTATTAGTAATAGTCAGCATGGATTTATGAAGGATAGATCATGCCAAACTAACCTTATTTGTTTCCTTGAGCAGGTAAGTAGGAATTTAGACCAGGGTAATGCAGTTGATGTGGTCTACTTAGATTTTGCAAAGGCTTTTGATACGGTTTCACACAAGAGGTTGTGCAAAAAAATAAAGAAAATTGGACTCAGTAATAATATATGCACCTGGATTGAAAACTGGTTGAAGGACAGACAACAGAGTAAGACGACACCTTGAATATGGAGTACAAGTTTGGGCACCACTCCTTAGAAAATACATTATGGAACTAGAGAGAGTGCAGAAAAGAGCAACCAAATTAATAAAGGGGGTGGATAATTTAACTTATGAGGAGAGGCTAACTAAATTAGATTTATTAACATTTAAAAAAGAGGCGTCTAAGAGGGGATATGATAACTATATACAAATATATTCGGGGACAATACAAGGAGCTTTCAAAAGAACTATTCATCCCAAGAGCAGTACAAAGGACACAGGGTCATCCCTTTAGGTTGGAGGAAAGGAGATTTCACCAGCAACAAAGGAAAAGGTTCTTTACAGTAGGGGCAGTTAAAATGTGGAATTCATTACCCATGGAGACCTTGATGGCAAATACAATAGATTTGTTCAAAAAATGGTTGGACATTTTTTTTAGAAAGTAAAGGTATACAGGGATATACCAATTAAGTAAACATGGGAAGAATGTTGATCCAGGGATTAATCCGATTGCCAATTCTATGAGTCAGGAAGGAATTTATTTTTCCCCTTATGTGATATAATTTGATGATATGACACTGGGGTTTTTTGTTTGCCTTCCTCTGGATCAAAAAGAAGTATAGATATAGATAAAGTATTTGTTGTCTAAATTGAGCATAGATTGAACTTGATGGACGTACGTCTTTTTTCAAACTCATCTACTTTGTAACTATGTAACCCTTCCCCTTCACGCTCCTAGTTTTAGTTGCCTTATTTCAATTTAACACACGAAATGTTTAAAGTTTTAAAAAGTTTTAAAGTTCTTAACAACTTCATTTATCTACACCCTTTCCTTTATAATTATGATGATTATTATTTGGTGTGCATAATACTAGATATATACTTGGGTCTCTGCCCTAAAAATCTTTGCCTAATTATAGGGTTCCTTAACCAAAAAAAGGTTGAAAACACTTCTCTATGATCTTTGAGAGAAAAAAAGCAGTTTCTCCTAGAAGCTGATAAATGTGTATTCTCTTCATTAAGTAATATTCCAAATACATAGAATATACCAAAAGATGAACTTTGTTCATTAACCAAGTACCTTCAGATACTGTACGCTGACCATGGCTATACAAACATATGATTCAAATATAGAGCATTTAATGACTACATTTTCTTGTTTGCTAGGTTAACGAAAAATGAGTCAGATTTTTCTGCTTTCAGTTTATTTCTTTATAATTAGTCATAGACTTAGTCATAGTCTCCACCAGTATAACCTAAGGGAAGTTACACAGGAAATTAGGTAATTTATTGTTTTTTACAACCATAATAGCGACTGTTCCTGTTTCAACAATGTGCAGAAAATATGTCTTCATTGGCAACCACTAAATCTCAATAATAATAATAATAATAATAATAAGTTTATTCGATGTTATCATTTATATGTTGATTAGCTATGCAATTAATATAGCTCCTTGTCTACACAATACAGTACAAATCTATAGAGTAAAAAACGGATAACTATATTTGAGAAGTACAGTAGGCAGTACAATCACAGAAAGAAAAACATACCTTATAAGAGGTAGAGATGCTCACTTGCCTCCAAATGTTTTTACTTTTTGGTTTTGCCTGAAGACCATTATTTTTGATTGTGTGGAAAATGCAAATTTGATAAGTTATCCTTCCACGTCTCTAAGTACATTTCCAGAAGTTTGATGAGGGGTATGACCACACTGGTACTCTCACTTCCGTGTTATTACTTCAAGAGGTTTAATAGTCCACACAACAGTGCAATGGTTTTCCAATGTGCTGGAGAATGAAAAGTCCATAATTTCCCAAACTTGTGGATTGTTGCTGATCCTGAAGTCGTTACTGTATAGAGGGTGGAATTCCACCTTGTTACAATGTCTTGCTTCAGTTGTTAAAATCATAGATTATACTTTTGTGGTTATCTGCATGATGCTGCTGTATGCTTACAATAACCAGAGTTTTCATGTGTGACAGCCTGCATCACCTGTATAGTCCTATTATTTTAAAGAAAAATCTATAGAATGAAGTTGATAGTGTGTGTTAAATAAGGAATGTGCAATAAGTCTCCAAGCCATAGTTCACTGACAATGTTTGCTACAATATATTATCTTAAACTATAAAATCTGGGGAGAGTCCACGAGAAGCGTAGAAAATGGAAGCAGGCACACGGTCTTATGAAAATACAATTTAATGTGCCACCAAAGGGTCCAACGTTTCGGCAAAAATTGCCTTTATCAAGGAGAGGGCTACAGAAAACACATAAAATCACCACTATATATGCACTGATAGGGTGAGTACCTATCAATGTATACTTCAATACTTTGTCTTCTTAATTCTTTTAAAACAGTGTAGACAGAATCAAATGCTTTTTCATAATCTATAAATCCTAAACTGCGTGATAGGTCTTATTCATTACTTTGGGAAATCACTTCTTGTATAACTTGGATATTGCATTGTAACCATTACGAAATTCCACTTTTCCCCTACGCTGGGCAAATTCAAGGGTCTGTTGATTAGTGAGTTACTTCATTAAAATGTTGTAAGTGATTGGAAGTAGTTCTTGAGGTCTTCTTTATGTCCTTTCTTATGAATGAAAATTGCAATTAATTCCTTAAAGTTAAAAAAAATATGCTGCTAGATATTTTTTTTAATTTGAATACTCCAAAAATGTGAAAATAGTGAAACAAAGTTTTCAAAAATTAGCAAAAGTTCACAAATTTGCAAAAGAGTATTAAACAATTAGAAAAAAGCTTACAAACCTGTAAAAAAAAAAATTTGGACTGTTTCCAATTTTTTATAACTTCTAAAAAAAAACCATGCAAAACAAATTTCGACAAATTTGCCCATCTGTAATGAGGAGAACTGTGGCAATGCTTTGTTGTTTTGGAATTTTCTTGTTCTTCAAGCAGCTAGTTAAGACTTTTGCACAGATTTGCTCGACCTCTTCCCCGGCTGCTTTCAAGACTTCAGCTGTAATTCCATCGTCCCCGTTGGCTCTCATTCTATTTGGATTTTATTGCCTTTGCTAGCTCTGCAAGGACGCATGCTTGGTGGTTTCTCATCCTCTTCTCATTATACCCTGTGCTATCTGTATTCGTGTACAATTCCTTGTAGAAGTTCTCAACTTTCTTTAAGATTAGTGAACAATCTTTTATTTGTTGAGTCATTGTACAGTATATTTTTTGAGTGGGATTATTTGCTTCTTCCCAATGGTAAATCACTGCTTCATCTACTTTAAACTTTTGTTCACAGTATTGCATTGAGATTTTCTTTCATCTTCATTGTTCTACAAAAGCATGACTCCTAATACGCCATAATTACGCTTCTCTTATATACTACGTTTAGTCATCACAAATAATTAACAATATACAAATAGAGTGTAAGAGCCACCTGGTGATGATTTATGAGAGCAAAAAAAAATATACTCTATGAATTGGCAGCATGCGGCTCATGCCCTTCAACACTAAGAATGACAAAAATGCCGGCCCTATCTCGAGTCAATCAACCTAATGTAAAAACACTGAGGCAGTTTTAAATTAAAGCTGTTGGCATACAGTATAACCAATGCCTAACGGTATCGCCAATAGAAAAGTTAGACATACTGTACTTGCCAGAATAGCCCCAACTTACTTTCGTAGAAAGGTTTCATGGACAATTGAAAGGGTAAAACAATTAAACGATGAAATGCATCCTCTCTATGGACACCTACAGATGTAGCAGACTGTATTGCACTCGGTGACGCATTGCTTTAGGACGGCATGAGCAAAGCGCCAGCGGAAGAGGCCATTGTATTAAATTAGCCGTGCTCAAAAAGGGGGAGTGGGACTAAGACGCTATGTCACCCGGAGTGCTCTATAGAGTGAAATCAAGGAACAGGAATCCAACATATCAACGTTCCAGAAGTTACAATGCTGGAGCTATGGCATGACAACTAATAGAAACTGAAAATACACCTCCTAAAGTACAGTACACCAAGCACCCGGCTCTAATACTGACTGGATCAAAATAAAGGAGATCAAGCACTCCAATTATAATAAAGCCCCAAATATTTACTGCTGCATATTTGAAGGCAATGTTTTGGCACCAGCTAGAGCCTTTCTCCATGGATTCATTAGTAGATACAGTAAAATATACATATGTATAAACACTACCAGACTCCCAAAAGTGCACAAATGACTGCAGGATGCTAAAGCAACATGCCGCTTCTTTTTTGGTTGTAATAAGCGTGGAACATACAGGTAGGTGAATGGGCTGGAAACCTGTCCTGAAATCCGGTGCATCAAAAAACTCTTTGATAGAGCACCTACGCCATGCGAAATGCATTAGAGGATTTGTCAGTACCCTACTTGTATGCATTTTATACATTAAACAGATTGCTTTGGTCACCACGTCCAGCGTTGCTTTTTTGGCAGTGCACCGACTATTCCTTCCTGGATTCTTCTTTTCTAAGCGTGGAACATAGGCATTTAGTGGCACTTCATTTCCGACTGCAGCCAGCTTGGAACACAAATGTCACTACCAATGTGCCATTTTCAAGTTGGATGTCATTCAGAAGCAGCCAGAACAACAACACAATCCCCTGTAGATAGAGAAACATAGTTGCGGGGAAAGGCAAGGAATTAACACAAATAGTAAAAATGCAGATAATTGTGAAGCATGTAAAAAAATAATCTGGAAGTTAACTGTCAATGTCAAGGAGAGGGGATATCAATACTATTCCCCCACCAAAGTTCTCAAATACAAAAGACACAATAGGGTCATCATTCAGATCCTGCGGTTTAACTAAATCAAGTGTGAAAATCCAGCAGACCTTTTCAAAAGAATACAGCTCGCCATCTACTTCCTCTGTTGCCTCATCAAACTTCAGGAAACTGTTGTAGCTCAATTGGGACTGGCGGGCTACAAAATCCCAACTACCTAGTGAAGGTTGATGATGATCCCTGTTCAGAACCCATATTAACTCCTTCGATGTGGATGAAGACCATTAATTTCTCTAGTGATGCATTGGGCCCCAGCTCGACCAACATCTGTCTGATGGAGGGTGAGTCCCTCTACGAGACCGTTCCGTCACTTGGCTCTCTCACTGAGCTGGGCAACCTGCCAGTGGCCTGAGGGGGCAATAAAGAAGTAAAGGGGCCAACTGCATCTTGCTCTATAGCATCTCCCGGCACCTCTGCTTAGTACCATATTAAATCACAGAGGATGTCCAGAAGTGCCTTCCGTGGGCACTCCAACTTAAAGGTACTTGGATACCAATTCTTCATTGGTCCAGCCTTGGAATCAGCCAGCCATCTTTCACCAATCGGCTAAGGCTAACTTGTTGGAAAAGGTATTGCTCATGAGCCAATAAGGGTGAAGGGGCATACAGAATGGACAAATCAGGAGAGGGGTGAAGCCAGTGTCTTACGACAGCCCCGAGTACCATGGGAAATTGGAACTAATCAACGGGAGTCAGGCCATTGAGGATAGAACCCAGACCCCAGTGCCTTAATTCAGCTCCAGGCCTCCCGCAGAGTTAGATGCCTCAATGCCAGGGAGAGAACAATTACCCGGCCTTGGAGTGTGTACTCTCCCAGCAGGAGGGTGCATCATCACAGAATTTCCCATCCCATTGTCATTTAGCGCAGCACCTGGCCCCAATCAAAAGCTAAACCTCTGGCTTACTGTATTCCTAGTACTCAGCCATTCTTACTGTCAGAGGCATACAACGAGTCACACAGATAACACTCACAACAGTAAAATTCACTCAGCAACACAGGTTAAACATTATGATAGTGGGAGGCCCTTTTCAAACCCTGAGATGGCACATTAACCTGTTCAGTGGGTTGCCATCTTGACAGGCAGAGGTAGCGAGTGGGCTTAACTTTTATCTGGGAATGCTATGCTGCCCTTGCCATCACACACACTATCACACTTTAATGAATAAGCTCCTATGATGCAAGAATGTGAAGCAATTTCAAGGAATCAATTGATTAATTTAATCTGGTGATATGCACTTATCCGTAACTATAGGAAGAAATATGAACAGCTTTCCAGATATTTGAAAATTGAAGAAACATATAAAGGTCCTATAGATACAATGGCGATCGTCAACCTTCATTTAGTACCTCTGTTTGTTCCTCTGTCTATTATTCTGATTCTTCTGTTGATGGGTAGTTAAAAAAAAAAAAGATCGAGGCTAGAATAGCTCCGCTGCCACAGGGAGTCTAATAGGCCGTTACCAGATAAACAAATTATTAAAAAATCAGTAAAAACAAACGGAGTGGCAGGTGAGCGCTCAGTGACCCTCCTAGGGTGCAGAAGGAGGTTGTCGATGAAGAAGGAGCGGGCGTGAGCACGAGGAGTGAGAGGCCTCTGCTAACTTGGCCCTGCGCGAGGGCTAAAATGGCCACCGGGCTGGTGTGCGCTCCCAGATAGCCCCGTCCGACGAGATCATGGCAAAAAATAAACACATAAAAAACCACTCCAGAAAGCCAGCGAACTTTCACCTAGCACCACAAAGGTGAGACTGTGCACTCGAGGAGCGGTCTCCCCCCCCTAGCCCCAAAAGAAGTGCCCCCAGTACCCAAAATGGCAGCCACGGCCCTGGGACAGAGAGGGAGCAGGATACTGGGCTTTCCTTCAGCCTGGCCATCGGGTCCATCTGATCCCGCCTTCTTGCACCCTACCTGATCCCTCCTGAGCCTGCCTGCGCCCAATTGTGAAGAGAGGGTCTAATTAGAGCTGTGGTCTGAATAAGAGCTTTCTGAGTAGGAGCTGTCTTCATGTGTTTCAGCCTGCGTTCCATCTGGATCCAAGATGGCCGCCTCCCGTTTCAGTTAAAGACACAGCTTCCCTTTAAAAAAAAAAAAAAAAAAAAAAAAATTAAATAAAATAAAAAAAAACAATAAAATAAAAAAAAACACAGCCAGATCCTAAGCCGTCTATGACAATACTGAATGTTGATGATCCATTAAAAATGTGCTAAAGGGATGGGTTTCCGATGATGTCATCAGGAATGGGGGTGTAGGAGAGGAGCTCCACGGACCCACCGGCTAAAACTTAATAAATAACGCTCCCAAACCCGAAATTCACGGCTCAAAAACATACCCCCATTACGTGGAGAGACCGGAGCATGTCCAAACACACAAAGAAGCCCGCAGCACCGGCGGTGTCACGGTTCTTTACCCCGACACAGAAGAGCCCAGCAAACCAAAAGGGCGGCGGACCACGAGGTTCACAAGAGCCGCAAGCAGCTCTAAATAAGGGTACGAAAGCCCATGAAACTCCTGAAATGGAGATAGAGGAACCGATCACCTGATCCTACCTGGAAAGCCTATTCTCTACCATGCATGTCAAGCTCCAAACATCCCTGCAGGCAGAAATCAAAGCAGCAGTAGCGGAGATTAAACAGGAGATGTCTGGCCTAACAGAGAGGACAACAACTCTGGAAGGTGGACTGGAGGAGTCCCTGGCAAGACAAACAGCAGCCGAGGAAGAAATCATCCGGCTAGGAGAGGAGATCTCCCGTCTCAAAGACGGGCAGGAAGACCAAGAAAATAGGGACAGGCGCCAGAATCTGCGCATAAGAAATGTACCGGAGACGGTCTTACCTGGCCAGCTTCGTCCCTATCTTGTGGAACTGTTCACATCGCTCTGCGGCCCGCTAGAGGACAGGGACCTAGAGATTGATAGGGCCCACCGGGCGCTAGCTCCCAGATCAGAAGATCCCAACCGGCGACGCGATGTAATCGTAAGATTACACAGCTATACAGTTAAGGAGAAGATCATCACCGCCTGCAGAGGGAAAGAGTCATTACCTTTCCAAAACGAAACTCTCCAAATTTTCAATGACCTGTCACGGATAACAGTCGATCGAAGGAGAGAAATGAAGCCCTTGACCTCATTCCTCCAGGAGAAGGAGGTGAAGTACCACTGGGGCTTTCCGTTCAAGCTTATTGTAAGCTATGGTGGCAAATTCCTAACCATCCGCCGCCCTGAGGACATGGCCCCATTCGTGAAAGCCCTGGGTCTGCCCCCGCCGCTTTCCTGGACAATGGAGCAACTACAAGACCCACCGCACCGGGAGGAGGCGGAACCACGCAGCACCCGTCCCGCGAGGAGAACGGCGGCACCAAGGCAGTCTAAGAACAGATGAGCAGCACCGTAGTCCACAGCGAAAACGGCAGCACATGATGGCTCAAGAACCACACCCGACCCAGCCAGCCGCATAGCTTCAGAATCCGACCCCTGACGATCGGAGGCAACCCACAGCTGAAGCTACTATAACTTTTGCCGCTGACCGGATGGCAGTTGAAGAGTGCTGTTGTCCGGCTGGGCTTGGGGGGGTTGGCGGGGGGATTTGTGGGTGGGATAGGAGGGGAGCGCAATGCCTCGACAACAGCACTGCGATCTACTAACTGTAAGTAGCAAAATTTCATCTGTCTAAAGCCCGGGTACAGGACTATGGACCCCAGGCTCGGTTCGCACGACTGTTGCTACCCCCCCCCCCCCATCCCAGACTAGGCCATACTAGTTAACTGAGAAGCTGCCTAATGAGCCCTGCACAAGACAGGAAACCCAAATGACTTCGAAAATGGAAGCAGCGGCAGTGACACTATTACAGTCTAGATTAGCTGGCCACATGGAACAAGTGCTAAGCCGTCCCTATGCCCCAGTTGAGTTATGTAAAAAAAAAAAACCCTGTTCCTCAGTTGATGAATGTTGAAGTTGAGAAAAGTTCTATGTGTTATAATATAATGTACTCCCTTTTCTCTCCCCCCCTTCTCTCCCCCTCCATACCCCCCTCCATACCCCCCCTCACCCTCCAAAGCCCATAAGCCTGCCCTTCCGCTGCAGAAGATATGGCCGCATGGCCCCATACTAATGATGCTGCCTGCAGTAATAAAATACGTTGTCAAACCCTCTGAGGAAGGCACATGGCGGGCCACATAGATCAAATAGAAATATCATAAGGATCCCCGTATATTAAGTTCACTAAATGTTAACCCCATGTTTTATGCTATGGTTGTAAGGTTAGTCAGGAAGGTTCCTATGCTAAGAGCCCCATCCCTCCCCCCCTCCCCCCAAAAACCACGGCATTAGCCAGCAAGTTATCTGACAGCATCCTTGAAATGTAATATTATGCAGTCTATCAACCCAGGACTATCCCCTCCCCCTCCCTGTGGCTTTCTGTACAATTGCCCCCCTGCGAGTGGCAACAAGCTATTAAGCTGGCAAATAGGGTTATGCAGAATTATATCAGTACTTGATATGACTCCTGGGGACGTGTATGCACTGTTCTGCTTTGTTTCTTATCACTCTGACTCTCTCCCTCTCCACTCCCCCCCCCTCCCCCTTCTCCCCCCCTCCCCCTTCTCCCCCCCTTCCCCCCTCCCCCTTCTCCCCCCCCCTTACCCCCCTCCCCTTCCTCCCCCCTCCCCTCTTAAACTAAGGTGGAGCTTACACTAAGCAAGTACAAGGGTCCGCACCTTCCCTGCACGCCCATACCTGAACCATTGGATTCCCCCCCATTGGGCCTTACGCAAAATTCCGGTAGCCAATCCCGGCCGTACTTATTGGAGGTCCTTAGCTGACCTCGTCCCACTTTGCCTCTTGCTGCTGACCCTGTCCCAGCAGCCTATCCCCCCCCCCCTCGATCTTCCCTGACCCCCACCCACCCAACCCCTCGTCGGGCGTGCCTGACACCCATACTCAAACAGCACCATCAAGAAGCGTTATAAAGGTTCTCTGAACCAACGAACCAGGAAGGGCGAGACCCCGATGGACTGGTGGGAAGGGCGAGACCCCGATGGACACTAAACTCTCTTGCCCAAATGGCTAGTCAGTCCGCAATTAAACTTGTATCACTAAACGTAAAGGGCCTAAATAATAATAGAAAAAGACGACTGGTGCTCCAAGAGCTGAAAAAGTCCAAGGGAGATATCATCCTTCTCCAATAGACGCACTTTACATCCCAAGAGCTGCCCAA
The DNA here is from genome assembly GCF_040206685.1 of Ascaphus truei. Taxonomy (NCBI): domain Eukaryota; kingdom Metazoa; phylum Chordata; class Amphibia; order Anura; family Ascaphidae; genus Ascaphus; species Ascaphus truei. The sequence goes on along the minus strand of NC_134483.1, from coordinate 488,470,636 downwards.
ATTGATTAGCAATGTATTTAACAGTAAAAAGCGGGGAGTAGCGATCCTGCTTCGACAAGGAACCCCATTCAATATCACCAAAACCACTTCAGACCCAGAGGGTAGATTTCTAATGGAATATGGCTCACTGGCTGGCTCGCCGGTCGCTCTGATCAACATCTACGCGCCAAATGATAATCAAACGGAATTCCTGAAAGCAGTGTTAGAAAAGGTTGACCCTACCTACCTATCTTCGTTGATTGTGGGCGGAGACTTTAATATGGCCATAAACTCTGCGGAGGACAGAACCTCAGGCCAACAAGGCCAACACAGAGCTCCACCTCAGAGGATGGAGAAACAATTTAAAACGATCACAAAGGAATATTCCTTAATGGACATCTGGAGAATCCAACATCAGAGGCAAAAAGATTACACATTCTATTCCACACCCCACCAGTCATACTCTCGTATAGACTATTTTTTTGCTACCAAAAATATCCTGGAAGCCTGCACAAATTCGGACTTAGGCCCCATTACATGGTCAGATCATGCCCCATCACATTAACCCTATCCACCCCATTTCATAAAGTAACCGCCTACACTTGGAAGCTGAACGACTCCCTACTGAACCACCCGGAGGTAGAAAACGAATTTTAAAAGGCTCTTAGGGAGTACTTCGCTCTCAACTGGGGCACAGTAGACTCTCCAGCGGTTCTGTGGGAAGCCCATAAGGCAGCAATTAGGGGAACTTTTATTTCAATTGCATCCTACAGAAAGAAGGCCAAGGTGAAATTAATAACAGATTTGACAACTAAAATAATTAAGCTGGAACAACAGCACAAATCCAACCCCTTGAAAATGATTTATAAAACCTTGACCGCAGCCAGGAATGAGCTAAAACAAGCCCAAATGGAAGAAGTAGAAAAAGCTCTTACATGGACTAGTCAGAAATACTATGACAAGGGCAATAAGGCCGACAGACTTTTGGCGAGCAAACTAAGAGGTATACAGAAGCGTTCCCAGATCGCAGTGATACAAAATAAATCAGGAGAAATAATCTATAACGAACAGAAAATAGTGGAGGAATTTACCGCATTTTATTCTAAACTTTATAACCTCAAGGCTCAGGGTAGGAACACGGGACACCAGCCACTGAACCTATTAGTAATTACCTGTCCGATTGCCTCCTACCAACACTGACAGAGGAGGAGAATCAAATGCTTAACGCAAAAATTACCCAAAAAGAGCTGGCGGACGCAATAAAAACATTAAAAATCTCAAAAGCCCCTGGCCCCGACGGCTTCTCCAATGTTTATTACAAAAGATTCTCCCCGATCCTAACTAAACACCTACTCAGCTTATTCAATTCATTCATGGAGGGCAGCCCAATCCCCCCATTAATGACCCAGGCCAATCTCGCCATCATCCACAAAGAGGGTAGGGACCCACTGCTATGTGGGAGCTACCGACCAATCTCCCTACTAAATAACAATCTTAAGCTATACAGCAAAATCCTGGCAAATAGACTGAATCCCATCCTACCGAGATTAATTCACAACGACCAGGTGGGGATTGTATTTGGCAGACAAGCCTCAGACAACACCCGCAAAATTTTAAATATAGTGGATCATGCCCACCTCACAGCTAGCAAAGCGGTTCTGTTAAGCCTGGACGCAGAGAAGGCATTCGATAGAATTGATTGGCTATTTCTTGACAAAACAATGCAGAAATTCGGCTTCAAAGATGCGTATCTAGCGGGAGTCCAAGCGCTGTACTGCAGCCTGTCTGCAATGGTGAAACTCCCGGGGGGTGCAGCAAAAAAATTTGAAATTATAAATGGAACGAGACAGGGATGTCCTTTGTCCCCCCTCCTCTTCGCCCTAACAATCGAACCACTAGCGTCTAAAATACGAGACAATATAAATATACAGGGGGTACCAATTGGCGGAATAAACTATAAAGTCTCATTGTTCGCAGACGATATCATATTAACATTAACGCAGCCCCAGATCTCCCTTCCCAACTTACACAAAGAATTAAAGGAATTTGGCAAAATATCAGGATACAAAATTAACAGTGATAAGTCAGAAGCCCTCAACTTAAATCTATCAGAACCAGAGATGCGGACATTGAAATCAAACTTTAATTATAAGTGGAGCCCTACATACATCAAATATCTGGGAGTACATGTATCGAGGAACTATTGCTCCCTATACCAAAATAATTATCCCAACCTATTTAGGAAAATTAAAAAAGATCTGGATAAATGGGAAAAATACCAGATCTCATGGATCGGGAGAATGATCTCAGTTAAAATGAATATACTCCCCAGATTATTATATTATTTCCAGATGCTCCCGATCCATGTCCCTGGTTCTGAATTAAAAACTATCCAAAATAAAATCTTCCAATTTATTTGGAACGGAAGGAGACCCCGGGTAGCTAGGTCGGTTCTTATGGCGTCTAGGACAAAAGGAGGACTGGGGGTCCCAGACATTAATAGATATTACCAAGCAGCCCAATTAAAACAGGCGGTCATGTGGAATTCGGACCCAGACAAGCTATGTTGGCTAGCAATTGAATCTCACTACTCCAGAACACCTTCTCTACCAGCTTTTCTCTGGAGCGGTGACAGGGGAAATGACATGGCGCCCAAATTTGGGCTGGGGGCAATGAAACATACTTGGGACATATGGGCAAAAACTAAAACTAAATTCCTACTCTCGTCCCCTTGCTCTCAGCTCACTTCAATATTTGACAACCCTAAATTCCCACCAGGGTGTGAAACACGACAATTCGACCTATTTAAAACAATGGGGATCAGAGCGATCGTGGACCTGCTGAGCGATGGACAGTTCCTGAGTCTTCAAGAATTGTGAACCAAATTAAAATTACCCCACCTGGATACATTTAAGTTTCTCCAAATTCGACACTTTCTACAAAAAATGTCCCCATCATTGAAATTCCCCCCTCTCACAAAATTTGAGAAACTCTGTCGCGAAGGAGTATATCAAAAAAGTCTAATAACACAAATATATGCCGGCATGGAGAATCCAGCGAACTCTACCGCTCACGACTATATGCTTAAATGGGAAGCGGAATTGGACATAGTTATTGACAGAGAGGACTGGGAAGAAATATGGGACGCGGCCTCAGGAACTTCCATCTGTAACACGGTGAAGGAAAACATCTATAAAATAATGTATCATTGGTATCTTACCACAGTGAGGTTAAAACAAATCTACCCTCTGGCCTCAGATCTATGCTGGAGAGGCTGTGGACATAGAGGGAACATGGCCCATATCTGGTGGTCATGTCCAGAAATTCAGAAATACTGGCTTACGGTACAAGATTTGATAAAAGAGGTCACAGGCCTCACAATTCCTATAGATCCACTGACCTTCCTACTGGGCAGACCGATAGAGGACATCGATCGCCCAGTATGGAAATTAATCTCCTTTATTCTAACAGCAGCAAGGTGTTCAGTCGCATACTCTTGGAAGAAGATAGCGCCCCCCACCAAACAGCTAGTGAAAAAAAGAGTTAACGATGTTATGAGTATGAAAAAACTCACGGCCTTCTTGAAACGCTCAACTGAAGGTTTCTATAAAATCTGGGACCCCTGGTTAACCCATTAATCCGAACCAAATCAGGATACAACCCCAGACTGATCTGAACCACAGTAAGGCCGTGAAGGATGGATACCGGGACCCGGCCGGACGAGGAGAGGGTGGAATGACTCCCTCTCTCTCCCCTCCCCCCCCCACCTCCTCTCCCCTCTTCTCTTTCTTTTTCCACACCCCAGGGACCATGACTTGGCCATAGGGGATCTTTCCTTTCTTTCTCTCTCCCCCCACATGAACAAGGAAAAAACAACTGTATTAGGCCAACACTGATAATGTAAAACCAATGTCTGTAAAGATGATTATGCCTAATAAAAACATTTGGAAAAAAAGATCAATGACATACACATTATTATTTGTAATTATTGTATTGAAGTGGGATTCAAATGAAATTCAGTGCAGTGCATATTTGTTCAACTCTTAATAGTTCTCTTCAAATAAAAGAGAATGATTACCTCTTAACATATATGTAATAGCAGGGACATTTTCCAAGAAAACTATATAAGCCAGGTGTAACTACCAGAACAACATACAGTATTTGGCTTATGGGTAACGTGTGGTTTGCAAGAGTTCCTGTATTACATGGAGCCATTAACACCAAGTAAAATACTGACTTGATGGATTTCTCTTGGTCCTGTACTGAAAGTCTCTTTAATGTAATAGAGTTTATGTAGCAATAAATTAACTATATTACTTGACGCCAGAGCCCGTTTGTGCATATAACCTAAGCACTGCTCACTGTTTAAGCAATGCACTCTATTGGCACCGTGTTTTCTGTTTAAAGATCAGCCCGCTAATTATAATTCATACGGTAGATAAATATTGGATGCACAAAGTTAAAGAGAAGTAGATTATTATTGGAACCTAAGAGTACATCTTTCTGACAACTTGCTAAAAATATGTGGAGTTTATCGTGGAATAAAAATATTGATCTATAGAGTTACATAAAGTTCAATAAGATCAGTTATTTCTTTAGCCTTAACATTTTCTCTGCCAGAGGGATCCTGTGCTGTTCTAGCTACTCTAATCTCTACGACTTTTAATAGTTTTTTAGATATTTTAAAATATGATATTGTTGTAAATCAAGTTATTCTGCTTGAACACAAACAGAAATGAATACAATGGAATTGTATTTGAGTAAAATTAAATGTGAATTTGCTAAAAAAAATTGAAGCAAGAAATATACATTCAGATAAATATCATTATAGCACAAATGACCTTGGAAGGCTCAGCAAGACAAACTGATAGTCTCAAGATCCTAATCTCCCCCATCCCGGAAAACATCTCATGGAGACTCTAGGTAGCATCATTGGTACCAATAGGGTAAATTATCAAGAAAACCTACTAAACCTTTCCATTTTAAGGTCCTCAAGAGACTTCAGTGGTCACGACCAAGAACTAATCATCTTTCATTTAAAAAAAAAATCCTCTTGCCTTCTGTGTACCACATACTGTAGGTACACAAAATAAATGCCTGAAAGGAGACTCACTGTCCATCTTACTCAGTGTTTGGGCTTCAGTTAAGCCATAGGCTTCATACAAAACCAGCAGCACATTGCACAAAAGGTGCATCTATCCTCCAAAGCTGATTTTCCAAAAAGAGGACTTCCTTTTGCAGTTATTTTGACATAATGCTTATCATTTTTTTCTTATCAACATCCTCTCCACTTGGTTACAGCCACAATGCAGAACATTGTTAATATTTTCCTATTAGATTGAGATTTTGTCTTTAGATGCCATCCCCTCCAAAAAATAATAATAACGTTTTATGTCACTTATTTCTGAAAGGTCATCTCTCCACACTCTTAGGCTGCGGCCACGCTGCCGCTGAGAGTGCTCACGCTTGAGAGTGGTGACGTAACCAACTCTCCAAGTATGGGCACAGGGTGTCCAGCAACTTTTTTAGTAAGCTTGAGCAGGGGGCATGGCCTAACAGTTACTGGCGCTGATTGGCTGAGGAGGCCATGTGACCCTCCAGCGCGCCTCAAACTCAATTTTATCTGTCTCGCAAGAGCCTAACGCCAGCGAGCGTACGTGCATGGGCACATGTGCGTGTGCACCGAATGAGCATAGACGGACAGATAAAAATTGATTGTGCTGACCGTGCTAAGCGCCAAACGCAGTCAGCAGTAGCATGGATGCAGACTTAAGCTGGGGGCATGGTGCCGCAGAACGCGCGGAGGCGTCCTCACGCTGAGCAATCAGACTGCCTTAAGGCAGTGATCACGTCCATGCGGCGTGTGGGCGGAAGCGCAGGGGGCACGCGTTGCGCAAGAAATCAGTTGAAACTGATTTCTTGGCGTGACAGGCCGGTCACGTGAGCGGTCCACCCAATGAGGGCAAACCAGCTCTGTGACACCCCTAGGCACGCCCCTAGGAATACCCCCCATGACCCATCCACCATGGACAGGATAAGCACCCGCTTTACGTGGGTCACTTCACAGCCTCCGCATACCTCCGCGTGGGCGAAGGCACCATGACCCCAGCCTTGGAAGTTCTCTTCTAACTTCAGTTTAAGTGGCGGAAAGTCTCTTTGAACGGCCTTGCTGTCTGGGATAGATGCAAAGTAGCCCTGAGTATTGTACATGGAATTCAAGTGATTCGGAAACCATGTTGTCTGTTTGTATCCATTTTGTTACCCAGACTCTATTCTGCCATTAGTTTGTAAAAAAAACTGATTGTGGGATGTTTGAAAGAAAAACACATTTAAGAGACACTCAAAATTCTCAAAAATAGTTAGATCAACTGAATTGTTTGTAGTACATTATGGGTACAAGAGGAAGTCCAAGGTTTTGATAAGAATATGGGCTGTATGCCCAGGCTTTTGTTTTTGTTCCATTATTTTTGTTTTTATACGCAGCTCTCGGCCAATCTCATAACTGCTTAATTGTAATCAGTTAATTTTGTAACTATATGAATCAAGTTTTTCAAAAAATGCTCCAGAACAGAAAACTGATGCCCAAGTCTGTTTTTTTTAACCTGTAAAATGCCTGTTGGTGTTTTTACTAACTGCCTATAACTGTACTAACTGAAGCTAGGTATTGTAAACTGCTTCAAGAATAAATTATGTTTGGAACTGCAAGAAGTTTCTGCCGAACCATAATTTGTTGGAACAGAGAATATGTATTTTCACACACTAAATAAACGTTTATTTTCAAGTACCTTGGGATGGGTAGCATGGCGACTGGGCTGAGGCCCCAACCATTTCCCCCTTCCTTCTCTGCATGGTCTGAGCATGAGAGGGTTAATAATGCTGGTGATTTTGGTGGTTCTGACTGTATCTTGGGGGATGGGTGATTATGAGAGGTGTAGGGTGGGTGTTTTGAATGATGAAAAGGAAAGGAATAAGGTAAAGGAAGAATAATTATTATACAAAAAAAATCTATAATTTTTTATTTATTTTTTAAAAGATGGCATGGGAGCTGTTTTTACTTGTGCTGGCCAATTGTTGCTTGTTAACGTAGCACAACGCTGCCAGATGGGGCTCTGTTTCTGCAGAAATGCCTGTGTTGGGCGTTTGTCAGCGAGGTGGCAGTGCTCACTGTGTGGTGGGTATCTGCAGTGCATCCTTGTGATTAGTTTTGGATAATCCAGTGGATACATGTGATGTGCAGCACATGATTACCCATTCTAAGATTACGCCACCTTAAGCAATTCTCAATAATATCTTGAAGAAGCTCTAGGTCGGAGATCGGGGAATGAACTATCAAACTTGAATCTGTTCTTGATTCAAGCACGTCAGTCCTATTTGCCACAGCTTATTCAGTCCCATTATAAAATGAAGCAGGAGGACTATTTTATCTATTTCTGTGAAACAATGTGATTCTTCATCATGCAGATGAAGCTTCTAAATCAGAAGAGTCACACGTTGAGGTGTTGTTTGCTGGCAGGCACCTAAAGCATATTGAGTCATATTTACTAAGCAGTGCTATTCCATAAGATATATTCCCTGATGGAAGACACCTGAGGGTCCATTTAAGTGAATAAGCCAAAACAGGAGACATTTGCTGAGCAGTGTTACTCTATAAAACACCTTCCAGGTTGAAAGCATTTTAATGCTTGAATGGGCGGTAAGGGTCCATATATACTAAGCCCTGGGAAGCTGTCTTATCGAGTAGCATTGTTTAGAAAATATGGCCCATTTTCTCTTTTAAAGCACTCAGAGACCATACCTTTATTTCCGGGGCATCTCTGCTTCATCTTGAAGAGAATGAATTTAAATGATCTGGTTAGTGAAGTTGAAGTTTACTGAAGTGAAATAATGACCTCCGGGCTGCAAAGCGATCTGCTTAGGCAGCCAGCTTGTGCATATTTACCAATCACTATTGTTTTAATAAGTAACATTTGCCTTTCTTCGTATACAGTATTATAAAATGAGGCCACAAAAGTAGTTCACCTCCTTGTTTACCAGGTTTAAGCTGTCAAGCAAACCAAGCTGGCATCGAGACACTCGAAAACATGCAGGTTAAAACATAACATATCCACACCCGGGGAAAACAAACAGGTAGAATGGCGCACTGAGAAGCACAAAGTTTAATTTAATAACCCCAAGAGGTGAGTCCAATACAATAGGCACACAATAACTACAAAAAAACTCTACACGTTTCGCACATAGTGTTTCGTCAGGAGGGGCTCCTGACGAAGCACTACGTGCGAAACGCGTAGAGTGTCACGTGAAGCTGCCCCTGTAGATTTTTGTTCCAGCTGTGGTTGTGTCAGAGAACGCGGGTCTCCCTGCTGACTGCCATCTCTATGTAAGTAGATTGGGTCCGGATCATCTTTGGTTTATCAGCAGTGAGTTTCCCTGGTTCTCACACCCCTCCTTGTTTTATATTTTACGTTTTTTTGTAGTTATTGTGTGCCTATTGTATTGGACTCACCTCTTGGGGTTATTAAATTAAACTTTGTGCTTCTCAGTGCGCCATTCTGCCTGTTTGTTTTCTCTTGTCTGTAAGCTCCCTTGCAGGAGCTCACGTTTCCAAGGGTCGTGGAGTCCCCATAGGCAGACCGCAGCAAGAGAGCCTCGATTCTTCCCCCCTTTCCTTGCATGTCTCCTGACAGCACCAGCCCGGAGTGACTATTTTGCCATATCCACACCCGGCCCTTAACCTGACAATGGAACACCTATTCCTAAAATACTTCAGACATCATTTGAATAAAAGAACTGACTCAGCCTTAATAATCAATCTTATTTAGAAAATACAATAAATCATTTTACTGCTTATACCTCTTTGAAGTCTTTGGGGCCTATTCACAAAGCGGTGATAAAATCAGTGCATTGTTGGGCAACTTTGCATTGATTCATTGCGCACTAAAATATGAGGGCAAAAATGGTATTCACTAAGAATGAAGGCCATTTTTTTAAAGGCCGATAGAAAAAAAGCACTATTGCCCGGCCAGTATTTTTTATCAGTGCTATCACGCTATAAAGCCTATAACTGATAACTGGCAACTGATAGAAAAAATTGCAGCCTTGAAGTGCAGTATGGTGACGCTGTGTCTGCATGCACAGCTCTTACAGGCGATCGTGCAATAAAAATATTGATTTTGATAATAGTGTGTGGGAGCAAGGGGTCTTCTAAGGTGAACCGCATTGATTTCAGCCTTGGGGACCCCCTACTTCCTGAGATGCTGGTATCCCCTGTGCTTTAAAATCTCCCACGTCACGTGACTGTGGGATTTAAATACTGCACTGGGATACCAGCATCCCATAACGGCGCCTGTATCTCAGGATGTAGGGGGTCCCCGAGGCTGAAATCAATGCGGCTCACCTCAGAAGACCCCTTGTTCCCACACATGAATATCAAAACACAAATAAAGTTTTTCTTTAAATTGTAACCGTAGCGGCTATCCGCTATGGTCATGAAGCTGTTTTAATTAAATTTTTATTAATAGTGTAGGGAGCAGGGGGTCTCCTGAGCTGACCCGCATTGGTCTCTGCCTTGGGGACCCCATGCTTCCTGAGTTACAGGCCCTGGTATGGGGAGCCGGTGTCCTTCATTATTTAAATCCCCCGGTCACGTGACGCGGACGATTTAAAAATGACGGCGATACCGGCACCTGATTCCCCATACCAGGGCCTGTAACTCCGGAAGCAGGGGTCCCTGAGGCAGAAATCAAAGCGGTTCAGCTCAGGAGACTCCCGGCTCCCGCACACTATTAGTAAAAAGGACATTAAAGCAGCTTCATTACCTTAGCGGCTAGCAACCATCCATTGTAATCAAATAGGGGAGATCTTCACTCTTCACTTTCTTGGCATCAAATGAGATGGTACAGGCCTTTTATATGGCCTGTGACATCACATTTGAGTGGCAAATGGTTCCCAGCCGATCTGATTGGCTGGGATAATCATGTGCCATTTTTTTTTTAGGATGTGACATCATCAAAAGGGAGTGAAGCCAGTCAATCAGAAAGGTTTTGTTTCTTTTCCCTTTAAGATGACATCACTCAAACCAAAATGACTGCCATCAGATGGTACTATAACCAATAGGATTGGGGGTCATCCTATTGGTTGTAGTAAACCATGTGACAACAGCCATTTTGGTTTGGGTGACGTCATCTTAAAGGGAAAAGAAGCAGAGCCTTTCTGATTGACATCTTAAAGAAACCAAAATGATTCCTATACTTACACATGCCGTGTAAGTATTATTATTTACCATCATGATCTTTCCAAATTCATTGTTGCCCACTAGCATCTTTGTGTATATATTTGTGTGAAGATAACAGGCAGAATGGCGCACTGAGAGGTACTGAGAGGCACAAACTTTAATAACCCCAGGGGGTGAAAATTAAATTAAAATAGTACACGGTATATTAAAACACTAAAAACAATAAACAAGGAGGAGGAGGAGGAGGGGAGACAGGGAATCAACTGCTGATCACACAAAAGGGTCCAGACCCAATCTAATTACGTATCAAACAACAGGGAAACCCACGTTCTCCAACACAGCCTCCGCCGGATCAAGGTCCACAGGGGCAGCTTCACATGACCTCTACGCGTTTCGCACGTAGTGCTTCGTCAGGAGTTCACGTGATAGCTCTGCCCGTGGAGTTAAATAACAAACTGCAACCAATAGACGCCAGAATGAAAGGCGTGCACAGTCCAAATATTTGTGTATCTCTCACAATTTGTATCTGTACGTCCATCATTATTGCATGGATTGAATATTGATGTCACATCTGATTCTATGCTCCCCTTACTCGTTTCTATACATATATATAAAAGACATACAATCCAGAATATTCAAGTTTATTTGACAAGATAAGAGGGCTAGATCAGTCATACTTGCCCCAAAGACGGAAGGGGGTTTAGCAATCCCTGATATTAAAAGATATTATTTGGCTTATCACCTACAACAAACAATTTATTGGCACTTCCCCCCCCCCCTAAAATCTACCGATGGGTGGATATAGAGTCCTCAATGTCGAAACCTGTGTCCTTGCCATCTCTCATGTGGCTGGAGGATAACAGACATAAGGTTCAACGAATATTCTCAAATAAAATAAATTTCACTTTGAGTATTTGGCGAATGGCTAAACTAAAATGTAAACTGATCTCAACTCTCTCTAAATTGATACCTATTTAGAAACCCAAACTTGCTTCCAGGCTCCAACGCTACTCACCATGATAGATGGTTGTCCAAAAATATTCTAGATATTGGAAACCTAATCTCAAAAGGGAAGATGCTTGATTTTGCTGAATTTAGTAATACGTGCGGGTTCCTAGATTCAGACCTATTCTTCTATCTCCAATTAAGATAGGAATATCTTGAGACAACAGTATTTGAGAGATTGGCGAAATAGGGAATATGTGAAGGGTTAGTTTCCTTATTATACAGAGAATTGGTCCCATCGGTTCATAATTATATGACGAAGTGGGAGTCTGACCTACAAACAAAAATATCAAGGGATGATTGGGATGACATATGGGAGGCAGCCTCCAAAACCTCAATCTGTACTACCACGAAAGAAAATAAATACAAAATATTGTTTTGCTGGTATTTAACCCCGGATAGGCTAAATCAGATTTATCCACCTATCTTTAACCAGTGCTGGAGGCATTATGGTCAGGTAGGAACTCTTGCTCATGTCTGGTGGTTTTGCTTAAAAATCCAAACCTTATGGTAATAAGGTTGATTGAAGAAGTTACAGAAATACAGATCCCACTCAACCCAGTATATATTTCTATCAAAACCAATAGAAAATATTAGACCCTCACTTTGTAAACTGATTTCCCATATATTATCGGCAGCATGCTGCTTTTTTGCAGCAGCCTGGAAGAACCAAATGGCCACACCAAGGTCTATAGTTGTTTCTAGAGTGAATGAGGTCATGCTGATGGAGAAACTGACAGCCTCTCGGACAGGGGCCTATTCACTAAACTTCAATAAAATCAGTGCATTGCCGAAGAACTTCGCATTGATTTATCGTGCACTAAAACATGTTAGTAAAAATGGTATTAACTAAAAAGTTTTTTAAAGTTCGATAAAAAAATGCACCATAGAACACTTCTTTTTTTTTCTAAGTGTTATCGCACTATAAATCATAGCGATCAGCAACTGATTGAAACTGCAGCCTGGAAGAGCTGCATGGAGACACTGCATCTCCATGCACGGCTCTTACAGGCAAGTGTGCAGTTCCAACATTAATTTTAAAACTAGTATGTGGGAGCAGGGGGTCTTCTGAAATGAACACTGTTGCTTTCAGCCTCGGGGACCCCTTACTTCCTGAGATACAGACCCCAGTATGGGGTGCCGGTATCCCCTGTGCAATTAAATCTCCCTCTCCTCATTGGGATTTGGTGTTTCGCGACTTATTGGGACAAAGAAGAACCTGATCTCCGGCGACACCGCAATACATAACCAGGCCGGTGCTGCGTTTGCGCTGCTTCTCGTTTGTAGATAAGCTATTACTCCAGAGTTGCATTGTCTCCTCTGGATCCGGAGAAAATTTGGTACTGGAAGCCGGCGGAAAATTATAAAGAGATTGTGTACCTCCTTTGCGCTGAACCCTCTTGGCTCTTCACTCCTGTAGACGCAGGTCCGTGTGGATACATAGGGTGATGAGATTTTCTAACCCTGCAAGACGTTCCAGCGCGGCGAGTTCATCCTTGATGTTCTCAGTAAGGCCTTGCCTAAAGACTGCTACAAGTGCTTCGTCGTTCCATCCGGTGTCTGCGGCGAGGGTCCGGAATTCAACTGCATAGCGGGCCACAGTTCGAGTGCCGTGAGAAATATGTAGGAGAGAGGAAGAAGCCGTTACCTTAAGTCCTGGGGTGTCAAAGACTCTTCGGAACTCCCATGTGAAGAGAGAAATGTCGCTTGTGAGGTCCAATCATAGCTCCCAGATATGAGATGCCCACGCCAAGGCTTCATCCGTTAACAGGGACATGATGAACTTTTGAACACAGACACAAAACGAGAAGGGGTAATTTCAAATTGAATGAAACATTGATTTAGAAACTCCCAACAGATGAAGGGATCCCCACCATAGCGATTCGGGGTCGGGAGTCATGGTTCAGCGGTGATGTGGGCAGGACTCAGTGTCGGGACAGCCGCTGCTAGGGCAGCAGAATTGAGCGCTGCACGCTGTAGCTGATCTAGGGTGGATTGCATCAGATCCATAGTTTCATAGTCTGGCCTACGTGCTATTGCCCTTGATTGAACCAGCTGTCGTGCAGGGCTGAAGTTCGACCCACCTCAGTGGGGTCCATATTTGCAGGGCTGAGCAGGCTGTAACAGGTGCTCACCGCAGACTGGACTGAACCGCGTGGCCGAGGTGGGGATATAGATACACCAACCTGGGGCCACGAAGTAGCGCCTGGAATGCAGATGCGTGGTCGTGGTTAGCCGGGTCGGGGTAGGAGAGGTGAGAGTAGGGGTCACGCAGTGTAGTGGTATCCGTAGCAGAGTTTGAGGGCAGGAGACAGGCGGGTGGTCGTTAGCCGTAGCAAGGGTCTTGGTATAACTGCAAGGAAAGAAGGATGACAAGGCAAGGAATAACGCGTGCTTGTGACCAGCACACGTCACACGTCACAAATTGCAGGTGCAAAGGCTGAGCATATAAAGGGTGATTCAGCCAATCCGGGAACTGCTGGTCAGCAGAGACTGAAAGTGAAACCAGACTGCTGATTTGTTGCTGTGCAGAGTGCACACAGCAGGAGCTGATGAGGAAGCCTGCAGGAAGTCAGAATCAAACTCTGGAGCGGAGCTTGCGCCTGATCCTCACACCCCCAGACACCTGCGGGGACATCCTGGCAGACCCTTGACACCCATGGGGACTTCCTGGAGACCCCTAGAGAGCGTCAGACACCACCCAAAGACCCCTGGACAACCACGGGGACTTGGGGACCCCCGGACACCCATGGGGACCACCCAGATGCCCCTGGACACCTGTGGGGACCGTCCTGAGGCCCTCAGACACCTGCAGGGACTACCCAGAGACCCAGGGGGACCCCTGGAGAGCTCCGGGGACCCCCTGGAGGTCCCCACGGGTCTCCGGGCGGTCCCTGCCGGCCTCAGGTATAAATCTTGTGCAGAATTTTTTTAAAAATGCTTTTTAGTGCCACACTTTAGCTGGCAACAAAATATTGCAATATTTAAAAGTTCGATAAGCTTACCACTGTTTAGTGAATAGCTACAGCTGAACACCATTATAATGCGGTGCTCGGGGTCCACATAATGAGATTGCATTACAACCGGGATCGGGTTAACTGGGATCGCCAAATTGCCGCAGCCCCAGCATCTGCAGCTCTCTCCTCTCTCCATGCTTCATCAGGCTGTGCCCACATGTGCGGTGCACACCTCCAAGGTTTTTTTGTTTTTTTTATAACTTTCAATACACACACACACTAATAATTTTAGCTTGCAAACCATACGGTTTTAGAAGGAATATTGGACTTCAATTCATCGTGGTTGCTGCATATTGTGATAGAGAAACAACCTGGTAGGCGCTACCTTCACAAACAGAAAGGGAAAATCTACTTATAAATAAAGAAATGATCTTTGTATATTTATTTGTCAGTGCACTCTTTGAGCCCCAGATTCCTTTTTGGACTAGAATGGGAGGTACTAGAATGCCAGCTAATTGGAAAAATGTGCGAGATTGAGATATTTTCACTCTATCACACGGATTTGCAGAACCGTATTGAAATTGTCTGGTTTAAACATGTGAGAAGGGCTTTTAGAAAATAGCGACATGCATATACAAACTCCTTGTCGATCAGATATGCACTTCTTGCAACTACTAGAATAAACTCTTAGGCCTTGACCCCGCTGCCTACTAGAGCGTCCACTGTGGCGGACGCTGCATGGACGAGAGCCCTCCCCTCAATGGCGCCGGGCCCGCTGCGAGGGGGGGCCGCAGCGCTGGGGCGAGAGCTGCTCCTGCTCTCAATAGAATTGAGAGCAGGACTCGCGTCGAGCGATACGGCACGACCCCCGGCGGTTCAGCCAATGAGGGCGAACCTGCCGGGTGACGTCATGGCCGCGCCCCCGTCACTCCCCCGCCACCCCCCCGCGATCTCTCTTCCTGCAGTTTGCTGCAGACCAGGTAATCTGCTGCACGCGCCACCAATCTCGCGGGCGCGCGTTGCAGCGGAGATACCGGGGCCTTAGGCTTATGTATGTTTCAACTTTTCTCAATGTTTCCAAGGTGTTCCAAGATTCTGACATGCTGTGGTCTAGTGGTTTATCCTATATATTGGCAAGGGTGACCACATGGATATTCCAGTAGATAAACCACATGATCGCTTCTATAGTTGATAAAGTGTTTTATCTGAAAGTTCTCTCCTATGATGTTAGATTTAAATTGGTCAGTATCTACCCTAATCTTACAATCTTTGCATTTTCAACATTTATGGAACCCTGGGGGTTTTGAATGAAAAAAGTTAGTTCCTACTTTCTTTTATTTCTTATATATTTTTAGTGCACTATGGGCAAGATAATTTTTGATGTTTTTGTGTTCTTGTAAAAATTCCTTGTGGATGAGTTGATACATAGTATTTCATTATATGGTGTTTCCAATGGCACTTAAAAATACTTACCTGATCCAATCCAAAAAATAAAATAAAAAACTGCAACTGCCGCGCCCCCCCCCCTGAATAATCTTGCGCCCCTCCCAGTTTGCGCACTCCTGCTCTAACATATCTATTATAATAATTCAAGGACCGTTTCCTCCTTCCTCTCTCTCCCCACTGATATATTTGTAATCATTTTTGTAGTCATATATTTTCTAAATATAATTAATAAAAGTTATGTTTTATATATTGGTAATATTTATAGTACCAGTTATGGGATCAACAGATATAAGACTGTCCTTGAATTATAATATGTTAGTATACACACAACCAATAAGGGTGTCTTTGGGTACTTTCCCTTGCTTTCTTGCCCATATTTGCCCGGTGATGTTTTGTATACTATTTCTGTAAAGTGCTGTATACATGCTACACAATATATAATTGTGCAGAAATGTCAATTTAACTGTATGTTCATACGAAATAAAGACACAGTTAACTTATGCTAGGAGTTCTTTCGAAATGTCCCTCGCAAAAGAGTGCCATGCACAATCACATCGCTCGATTTAGCTTCCAGATGTTAAAGCCAGTTTGATACCCCTAAGTGAAAAAACATCTCCAGCTTTGAATACATTTGTGTTGCTCGTGCAGAGATAATGTTTCACAAATATCAGCTCATTCAAAAAAAAAAATAATCCGTTATGCAAGCAGCTTGCTGAAAAAGAACTCAGTTACATACTGAAGTAACGGTCAAAATATTCCAGAGAAAAACTTCACATGAGATAACGAAAATATTGTGATATCAGTCCTGTTGAATATATTGTACATTCATCTTCTTTCTGTTTTGTACATTTTTAAGCTCCAATGGAGTTGGAACTGGTACAAAAATGTCCCTGAGCTGCAGGAATACAGCTTCACAGCATATTGAACAGGGACTTACTGTAAGCTAAGCGGCCAAGCACTTGCCCAGTTTAGCCACCTTAACTCACTCTTTAAGTGCCGCGCCAGGCAATGATAAATACATGTCTCCCTATGACAAGTTTATCCAGTGCCGACGCGCGCAAGGCAGACAGCATTGGCGCGGTAGCTGTGTGGAAATATACATTTCTTTGTAATTTCGAGTGGCTCACAGTGTTACGTGGCACGGCAGCCAATCACAGTGCGGCCTACCGTTGTGACATCATGGCCACGCCTCCTAGCCCCACGCGTCCCCGTTTGGCCTACAGGCACTAAACATGCGCGCCACGTGCACCCGCAATGCCGTGCGCGCTCGCGTGCCTGTGCTTACTATACTACATGCCGTAGACAGGCACACCAAGTGTGTGTTTACGCCTGCAGGCGTGGCCAGGTTAGGATGTAAAAGTTACAAACGTTGCGAACGTATTCCATCTCCTCTGAGTTACGAATCTGCCGCTCTCATCTTGTTTCCCTAAGTGACGTCATTACGCAGTACCAACTGACATACGTTTTGCGTCACTGCGCGTTCTCAAAGCGCAGCTGCAGAGACGCACAATGCAAATAAATGCCGGGGATTTACACTTGGTTTTGCACAGGACCAAAACCAGTGGCTACAGTACATTTGTATGTATTTTATTTCCTATAGGAATGTATCTGCATAGCTACTTATGTACATACACCACTAGATATTGTAGGTATGGAGTAGATGTTTTCTTTGTTTTGTTTTATTGATTTTTAAGGGAAATGGCACGTTTATAGTTCCAGAAATGTACGCATGCAAGTTGCCACATGTGACTTTATCCATTGTGAAATATTACAATGCTACATACAGTATCCTCTTATTTGGTTTGATAACCCCGTAACTGCCAGAAGCAGAGGCAAAGCAATTAATTGCAGGCACCTCTGGTAGTGTAAGAGTGAAAGTCACTGAGATTGTGAGATTATTTAGATTCCCTTTCTGGCTTTCATTCTGCCAGTACAATTGCAGTGATACAAACCTTTAGGAATGTTATAAACACCGGATACATATTGGTTAACCACTCCTTTAGGAAAGAAAAAAAGAAGACAGTTTTCGTCCAAAAGCATCTTACATTTAAGTCATCATCAGACTGTAATTCAGATACATTATTGTATAATATTTTCATTGTTAAAAGTGTCTGCTATTATTCTGCCTTATAAATACCTTCCATAATTATGACAGTCTGTGTAGACAATTGGTGTATCATGGTGCATAGAAAACAAGTACCGGTAACTAACTTCAAAATGTTACGTGTCATACAAAGATAAACATTAGGAGTCATATAAATGTCTGAAACACATCTTAAATTGTATTATGTTTTTTGGTGATCAAAGTTAGATTTTTGAGTGAACTAGAATGTTCTATAATGTAACAATAACTGTATTAAGTATGGGTATACAATAATATCTATCCATACAGTACATATCTCAACAAAAATAATTAATATTGACTTTTTATTCATGTACAATTACAATAGATGAAGAAAGGACACTATAAACAGTGGGGGTGTGGGGCGAGGGGGAAATGAATGTATTAAAATGTAAAATGTCTAAATATTATTTCAAGACTTGCATTAGCTTTTGGTAACTCACATGAGAAATGTGTTATTTTGCCGTATGTTGGAAAACATGTCTCTGAGACATGAAAATCCCCATTAATAGCGCTGCTACTTTGATGAACGGACGTTATATTTGCATCTCATTAGCTTTGATGATACCTGTGTAACAGTGTTTTCCCTGGGCCCTTCTGATTCTGACCCATATGTAAGAAAATCCCCCAATTACATGGATGTGTACATGGGGTGCACCTGCTGGCAACAGGACTCCTGAGTCTCCCGCTGGGTTGGTATTGGGGAATATCACCATGACAGGCGTCTGAGGTTGTGTGCTCTGAGTCCTACTCATATCTGGTACAGCGCCTCCACCCCATCAGGATCTCTGCGGCAGCAGGGGGAAGTATCTGATGGGGAACTCCTTCTTGGTGCATCCTCCTGGGGAATAACTCCACACTCACACAGGAGGGATCTTTTGAACCAGGGCATCTTTAATGTAATCTCCTCTGGCAGACTGCCCCTCATTGCGGCCGTCACTTAGCCGCTCATTCTGTTGGAGTACTCCATGCAGAAGGTTCCTCCTTTCTTAATTGAGTTGTTTCCACCTCTCCCCTAAGGGAGATCCACCAGCTGTGCCAGGTCCCTGGACACAGTGTGTAATCAGCTTGCACTGAAGTATCTGGCAGGCAGACTTGAACTGCTGCAGACACTTCACTCAGGAACATAAGAACAACCAAGAACTCTAACTTTAGGCAGTTCTGTGTCTTATATAACCTCCAGAAGCAGACCCTCTGTGTCACTAACAGTGGACACAAAGCATGTTGTCACTTCCTTTGTTACATATGACACTTCACCAGGGTTTGAGGGCAAACCTCCATGATTGTTACTGGCAACCCTGTCTACTTACAAGGATTACTGACAGCATGAGAAAGAGATGTACACCATTTTTACACATGGCTACATCTGTAATAAGATGAAAACTAATGCCCATTCCCAATTTCCGTCATGAGTGTTATTAACACAAAAACTTCAGACTTCTGTGTATCTACCCCAAGGAACTGTAACATACATTTGCTTTATCTGAGTATTTTTTTAAAGCATCAATCACCAATAATTAATCATTAAGATAGTAGGATGAATTCATAGAGGAGTGAAAAGAGTTATGGTGGCACATACAGTATATGGTAATTATATATAGAAAGACACTGCAGAGTTTGCATTGAAAAGGAAATCAAAGTAAGTACCTTCATTTCTCTCTGCCCGGACTTTGGTGGCGTACAAGGCAATAACGGTGCTATCAGCCTGCATAGTTTGCCGCCCATTTCAACCCGATTGGCTGTTACCGGCAGCGACTGTCCAATACGGAAGGCGGGTGGTGTATTTAATGCTGACGATAGCCATTGCTAAATTATTCCCTGATGAAGTAGCGATAGCTACGAAATGCGTAGGGTAATACCTTTCTACTGCTACGACTTTTAGCCCCTTATGCTTGGTGCTTAAACCACTGAGTTTGTGACTCTAAGCTGTACACACATTGCCTTGATGAGATCGGGACTTTGTTCTTTTTTGGACTGATCTGCATACCACGTGTGCGGAAGAGCCTACCATCTACGTCGCTGTGATGTCATCTGGCAGCAACGCGACCCTGCTGTGTTCGTCCACACACGCCGATTTCCCAGAGAGGAGTCCTCCGTTGACGAGACCAAGACCACCGGACAGACGGGGTTCCAGCAGCACCTTCCACTGAGGACGTGAGGCTGATTCCACGATCCCTTTTGGCTGCGATTGCCAACGATCCATGATACCTGCTGCAGTGTGGTAACCTGTTGTGCTACTTGCACTCAATGCGCTTGTTCTCTTTACCTGATGTATGCCTAATACTTACCTTTTTTAATCAATAATATTTTGCTATACTTCACTATGCGGTTTTGCGCTGTTCTTTTGTTTCCTGTCTGAATAACGGTGCAGAGCTGGTGCACTTCCTTGAACAATGTTAGTAAATATACTATGAAGCAAACATACATCATTCAAAGTGCTGTCGATGTATATAAATGAAATTAATTTGCATGAAATATTTATTGATATTGTTATGTACAATTTACATTACTTCGTCAATCAATTAAATATGTTTTGCTTATGAATTTTACATTTTTGTATGAAATATCTAGCTAAATATATATACTGTAACATGAATTCTTCCCATCACTCCTATGACCTATGCTTGTCTATACTGTTCTTCCTGCTTGAAGTGGGAGTCTTATGGCTCATCAGATCAACAATCCCAGTAATAGGGCACTACGCCTTTGAGGTTGGAGGATCCTGTCACCGAGATTAGCCTCCTGGTTGTTCCTAATCACACCCGTGGGGATGTTCCTCTTATAGTCCAGCTCAAGCTACTCCCAATAGGCTGGTTCTAAGAGAGTTAACTCATTAATACCGTGATGACTGGTGATGAATATGCTGCTGTCTTGCGCTCTGGGTATTTTGCTCACATAGAGTCTTATTAATGTGGAGTAATGCCATGAGTGAGGAAAATGAAGGTGCAGAGGGTCGCCTTACATGTGGAGGGGGACTGGAGGCAAAAAAATCAATGAGTCTTACCTCCGTTTTTACTCACCTGTCTCCCATAATTCTATGCTAGGCAAGTGCCCTTCAGTAGCCGTGTTAGTCCTGTCGGGCCTGGCGGTTGATTGCAGGCAACTACTGCGGCTGTAGTGAAGACTCCCACGTTCCCTCGGAGTCGCGCTTCCTGGATCAGGTGTCGTCTCCCACTTTTACTGATTCCAGTGCCTGCTCCATCAGAATCCACTTCACATATTAATTCAAGGATATTCCTGATATTTTGAACATTTAATACCATTTATCTGGACAACAACATCACTTTACAAACGTTACCAATTGTGGAGTTGGCTCCCATGCTTAATAGTCCTGGTAGAATGTGTCTCATATATTTCCATAATTGAACTAAACTATTTACACCAAATGCTTTGATAATAATGTTTTTTTTTTGCATTATAATGTTTTTTTCCTAAATGTCTGCAAAAATTTTTGTCGTAAAAGGCATATCATAGTACATAACAATGACAACCTTTTGAAACATTATAAACATATTTATTATCTTCAACCATCGAATACACATAAATGAGTATCATCAACAAGTGGAAACACATACCATTGCTCATGAGTTGCTAAGATATTTGTCTCCACGTATGCAGCTGTTATAAATAGAGACCAGTCCAAAATTTACAGGTGCAACTGCCGATTCTTGACCACATGTATATATGTACAGTATGTATGTCTTTATTTATGTAACGGTTGTTCCCTCTAGTCTGACCCACCCAATCTCATATTGGCCCGTGTGGTCTAACCAGCCCCATTACATGGTCGTGTTTGGTGGTGCACCTGTAGGCAACAGGACTCCTGAGTCTCCCGCATGATGGTATTCGGGGATTGTCATCCAAGACAGGTAGCTGAGGTAGTGGGTGCGAGTCCTACCTATATCACGTGCAGCGCCTCCAACTCATCAGGGTCTATGCATCCGCAGGGAGATGGTCCTGATGAAGAACTCCTTCTTGGTGGTGCCGTCCACTGGAGAGTAACTTCACACTCACACAGTGGGGTATCATTGAACAAGACATCTTTATTGCTCGGTGGGCAAGCTGCCCTTCACAGCCAGCTGTCTCAGCCGCACATAGTTCTCTGCTGTCCCTTTGCCAGGTACGCCCTCCCAATGGAGTGGGATCCCCTCTCCCCATAGGGAGATCACCCCTGTGCCAGGTCCCTGGACACAGTGTGGCTCTTCTCAAGATTAATGTAGAAATGGACCACTAGTTACTGCACTAGTGGATCCTTCCTTCTCAACACTCAGCAACACAGCAACCACTAACTTTGGGCAGTGCTGTGCCTTATATACTTCAGGAGCTGTCACAACTCTGATGTCACTAACTGTGGACTCAGAGCTTGTAGCCACTCCCACCCATACATAGGGCACCTCACCAGGGTATGAGGGCAAACCTCCATGATTACTGCTGGCATCCCTGTAACTTACCAGGTTTACTGCCAGCAGGGGAGACAACTGCAGACCATTTTACATGCATGGCTACAATCTCCCCCTGGTGAATCCCCACCGCCCCGGCTGGGACCTAAATTTGGTGTACCTTTTTCCAGGAAGCACTGTAAAATGAAACACATAATTAATCAAACAACATTCTTGTGTCATAATTATTAACTGTATAGCGCTCACTGACCAGCAGAGGGCGCTCAAGGTTAGAAACAGACCTCACTATTCTGTCTTCCTAATAATAGTGGCGAGGATCTGGTTTCTTCACCTCCCTTCCTGCCACGTCGGTCACAGTGATGCTATATTCCAGGGGCAAGCCACTCTCGGATCTATATACAGCCTTGTGAATATATATACTGCGCCCGATGCTCCATACTCGCACTAGCTGAGAGATCCTCTCTTCTGCTCTGCGCCCAGTAATTTTACCCCTTTTATTGAGCATGTACAATTCTATGTCTTCTCTGAGCCATCTATCCCTGTGATCCTCTATCTCCTGCATGAGGGGTTCGGGGACATAGGGATACTCTAGACCATGCGAGTTTTTAAATTTAGCCACAATGGCCCTTTCTGCTTGACTGGCCCTTATCAGTTTAGTATTTCCCGCTCTCCCGGGCAGCACCCATGACAGGGGTTCATCCGGTTCCACCGGATCCTCAAGCCCACTGGGCCCCAATGCTCTATTAGCCCTTGACTAATATTATACCATCAGGCTTGTATGGCTTGCAACCGCTCCTCCTCGGTAAATTCTCCCTTGGCCCACCAATAGTCCACCACCCCATTTCGTTCCAAAATGAACCGGGTCCTATCTAGCCAGGCTTTATATCCCTCAAATAAGGGGGCCCACCACCGGGTCTCCCTAATCTCTTCCTGAGCTGACTCCACTGACTCCCCCTCTTCTAGCTCCCCCCAGGAGGACACTCCGGATGTCCCGGTAGACCGTGACTGTGATCCCACCCTCTTGGGCCTACGTTCTAGGGTGACACTAACAACGCTTAGGCCATCACTAGACGCGGACACTTGTCGCGAATACCTCCCACCACCCACCGAACCATCATCAGATGTACCACAGTCCAAGCCCCCCTCAGTCCGTTCCTCCGACGTAACCCGGGAACACCCTGACATCCCTAAACTTGAAGTGGACCCAAAAGAAAAGGTGGCTGGGGCTTTAACTAGGGCCTTGGGTCTGACTAGGGCCGGGGTTTGGGCATAGGGCCGGACAGTGGGTATCTGCGGGGCTTCGACCTGCTCTTCACCGCTACCTGTCCGTGCCACCGCATGGGCTCACCGCTTCTCCGGTCTCACTGCTCCTCAGCTTCCACGTCGATCGGCCGCTCCTCTTCAACTTCGGCAATCGGCTAACACTGCTCGAACAAAGAGGCGCTGTCATCTCCCCATCAGGTCCGCTTTGCCCACCGGAAACGACATCCTGACACGCACGTGTCTCGTCGCCATCTTCTGTGGGGTCCCCAGAGCGACCTCTTCCTCCACGACTACATCCGGCAATGCCTATTTCCGCTGTGGTGCTGCTTGGGCCTTGCTCCGTCCCTCCTCCGGCGTTGCCACCCTCGGAACCTGGCAATAGCAAGGGCTTTGCTTACCACTCCGTGGTGTTGGGGTGGATATGCCGCCATCGGACCCGCTGTTCACCACGGCCGTGGGACTTCGTCTCTCCAGCTGCCGCTGCACGGGCGACACTCTGCTCCGCTCACTTCCGACACAGGTGAGTGGCACTGGTTTCACCGTACTGCTACTGTGGCTCACCGGTGGTCGGGCCGTCATTGCAATAGGACTGGCGGTGTCCTCGTCCGAGGACTCCAACTTCGCATTAGGCTGGGGCATTCTGTTCGGGGATCGATGGTGAGCCCCCCTTTTATCACCGCGTCGGTGGTCAAGTTTCTCGTCTGGCTCAGGTTTGATAGTCGGACCCGATCCCCTTTCTCCGGGATCAGTAGACTCCCTCCAGAGCGTGCCGGGGAGTTCCGCAGCTAGCATGGCAATATCTCCCGCGGTCTCCACTGCTTGGACCGGCACGAATGTCGGCATTGGCCATAGATACTGCAGTCCACATTGTGCGCATCGCACCGTAGAGCTCACAGCTCCCCCCCCGGCAGTCGACACTGCAGGCACAGGCATGCCACTGTCTCCATACCCGCTACTCGTAATATCAGGAAGCCTCCTGGGGCCGAGTAGGGATGGGTAGAGATCGGTGACCCTTCTTCGGATTTGCAGGCCATAGTCACTAGAGGAGGCACTCTCACTAGTGGTCTATTCAGCTTGCTGGCTCCTCGCAACTGAATTGCAGGGGCTGGTTTGCCAACCCCTTCCCCAGCTAATTCCATCCGCATCCGCCACAACCGGAAACCACTCCCCCTGGTGGAAACTGGAGGGAGGTTCCTTTCTTTTGTAGAATGACCCAGCCCAGGGGCTCAGTTCGTCATAGTCCATGTGGGCGCGGCTCCAGCTTTCGCGCCATACTCCCCATCAGGGCGGAGCCTTCCCACTGGCGCCACTCCTGGCCAACTCTCTGCAAGTTGCACATTTGCAATATTTTCTGCAACTGGCCCACGCGGTCTCCCAGGGAAGCGGGAACCGCCATTTTGGTTAGCAACTCTTGTTATCGGATGAGGTAGCGTTTAACTGTTTGTACGTCGAATGACAAGCCAGTCCATTAGATTCCTCATAACTCACAACAATGTCCTCCTCACTGTCCTCAGGGTTACAACACAGGGTCCTAGGCAGGACCAACACGGTGCAATCACAGCTTTCACACCATTCCATAACAAGCTCACAAAGTCTCTTCTGTAGCTTGTTCTTCTAGCAGGCTCACACAAGTCTCCTCTGTAGCTTGCTCTTCCCACGCACACATGCCATGTGCGCTCTCTCCTTCAGCCTCTGGTCGCCATCTTGGACCTTCCGCACCGCGCGGATCCTCCATTCTTGCGATCGCCATGGGGCTACTGTATATTATTTTATTGTACATGGAGCTCCTCTCTGCGGGGCAGCTGCCACACCGATACAATAAAAATGCCTTGCGCACCACCTTGTGTACCTAATGTAGATCTGACTCGTGTTTGCACTACCTCAGACTAGGCTCACTCGCTCGGTGTCTGCTGTATCTCCTTCCTCCCAGTCTATGCTCCCTATGTTAAGTGGTCTGGAATGGACTAGAGTACTCTGGCTCTTCCAGGCAGTACTTTGGGCGTCTACCTACTGTTGGCTAGTCTAGCGCGGACCCTCTCCAGGATTCCTGAACTACGTTACCAGTTTATCCCTTTAGGCGTCCTACCACTAGCACTACCTCAAGGGACTCGGACAGCTGTAGCCCTGCTCCAGCCCCACTAAACTCCTTGCAGAATCCCAGGGCGTCCGTGCGGCCTGCAGCTCCAGCAGCTCCCCTGACTACCCCTGGCTCCTTCCCACACAGCACAAAGTGTCAGCAGACACTCTCCCTGTTTCCCAGTGTGCCTAGCAAAAGCCTGTCCTGTTGACAGGTCTCTCAGCAGCGCCTCCAACTGTAACGGTTGTTCCCTCTAGTCTGACCCACCCAATCTCATATTGGCCCGTGTGGTCTAACCAGCCCCATTACATGGTCGTGTTTGGTGGTGCACCTGTAGGCAACAGGACTCCTGAGTCTCCCGCATGATGGTATTTGTGAATTGTCAATCAAGACAGATAGCTGAGGTAGTGGGTGCGAGTCCTACCTATATCACGTGCAGCGCCTCCACCTCATCAGGGTCTATGCATCCGCAGGAAGATGGTCCTGATGAAGAACTCCTTCTTGGTGGTGCCGTCCACTGGAGAGTAACTTCACACTCACACAGTGGGGGTATCATTGAACAAGACATCTTTATTGCTCGGTGGGCAAGCTGCCCTTCACAGCCAGCTGTTACAGCCGCCCATAATTCTCTGCTGTCCCTTTGCCAGGTACGCCCTCCCAATGGAGTGGGATCCCGTCTCCCCATAGGGAGATCACCCCTGTGCCAGGTCCCTGGACACAGTGTGGCTCTTCTCAAGATTAATGTAGAAATGGACCACTAGTTACTGCACTAGTGGATCCTTCCTTCTCAACACTCAGCAACACAGCAACCACTAACTTTGGGCAGTGCTGTGCCTTATATACTTCAGGAGCTGTCACAACTCTGATGTCACTAACTGTGGACTCAGAGCTTGTAGCCACTCCCACCCATACATAGGGCGCCTCACCAGGGTATGAGGGCAAACCTCCATGATTACTGCTGGCATCCCTGTAACTTACCAGGTTTACTGCCAGCAGGGGAGACAACTGCAGACCATTTTACATGCATGGCTACATTTATATAGCACCATTAAAGTACATAGCGCTTCACAGTAGTAATATACGTGACATAATCATTAATATTGTTATTTGTGCTTGCACCTTTTCTTCATCAATAACAAATAATACAAATAACGGAAATAAGTGCTTCAGACGTAAAAGTAACATTTAGGAAAAGGAGTCTCTGCTCCGAAGAGCTTACAATCTAATTGGTATGAGAAACATACAGATACAGTAAGAGGGCATTCTGGTAAGTGTGTCTGCAAGGTGCCAAGCTTTATGTATCAGGTGTATAGTGTTAGCGACGGAGCTACTCATATGCTTCGTTAAGCAGGTGTGTTTTAAGGTGAGTCTTAAAGGTGGATAGAGTGGGTGCTAGTCGGGTATTGAGGGGAAAGGCATTCCAGAGGTGTGGGGCAGTCAGTGAGAAAGGTTTAAGGCGGGAGAGGGCTTTAGATACAAAGGGGGTAGAGAGAGGACATCCTTGAGCAGAACGCAAGAGTCGGGATGGTGCATAGCAAGAAATTAGGACTGAGATGTAATGAGGAGCAGAAGAGTGTAAAGCTTTAAATGTGAGTAGGAGAATTGACTGCAAGATGTGGGATTTAATCAGGGAATAAAGGGGTCCTCCGGTGCGTGGTTCCACTCGTGGTTCCAGGACACATGAAATAAGAAATAAAACTGTTTTGTTTTATTTCTTATTTTATGTGTCCTGGAACCACGAGTGGAACCACGCGCCAGAGGACCCCTTTTTTTCCCTGATTGATTCTGTTTAGAGGATTGTGAATCACCTCTAAGAACTCTGAAACAGGATTTCACTGTGTGTGGGACTGAATACTTACTGGTATATCATGATACGGTTGGCGCTACTATAACCCACTTTTTATAATATGTGGGATTTGATAGGAAGCCAGGAGAGGGATTTTAGCAGGGTAGACACTGAGACAGATTTCAGAAAGAGTAGAGTGATTCTGGCAACAGTGTTTAGGATAGATTGTAGGGGAGACAGGTAAGAGGCAGGAAGGCAGAAGGCCGGACAAGGTTACAGTAATCGAGACTTGAGATAATGAGAGCCTGTGTCAGAGTTTTAGCAGTCGAGCAACAGAGGAACGGGCATATCTTTGTGATATTGCAGAGGAAAAAGCGACAGGTTTTAGATACGTTTTGAATGTGAGAGAAGAAAGTGAGAGAGGAGTAGAGTGTGACCCCTAGGCATTGTGCATGCGCTACTGGGTGTATGACTGAACTTCCAACACTAATGTGTAAGGAGGTAGTGGGGCCAAGTTTGGGAGAAAGTCTGAGGAGCTCTGTTTTGCCATGTTAAGTTGAAGTCGGCGGAGGGCCATCCAGGATGATATCGCAGATAAACATTCAGAAACTTTGGTCTGCACAGCAGGTGTAAGGTCATGGGTCGAAAAGTAAATTTGTGTGTCGTCAGCATAGAGGTGATATTTAAACCCAAGAGATGTGATTTGATCACCTAGAGAGAGTGTACAGAGAAAAGCGGTGAGGTCCCAGGATAGGGCCCTGGAATAACCCCAAAGAGAGGTCGATAGAGGAGGAGGAAGTGTTAGCAAAATAGATGATGAAAGTATGATAGGAGAGGTAAGAGGAGATCCAGGATAGAGTTTTGTTATGAATGCCAAGAGTATGGACAATGGGAAGGAGAAGATGGTGGTCCACAATATCAAATGCTGCAGAGAGGTCGAGTAGTATGAGCAGAGTGTAATGACTTCTGTCTTTGGCAGCATGGAGGTCATTAGTTATTTTAGTGACCGTGACTCTTACAGTGGAGTTTGCAGTGCGAAAGCCAGATTGTAGAGGGTCTAGGAGAGAATAGGTGTTGAGAAAATGGAGCAAGCGAGAGAATACAAGACGTTCAAGGAGTTTAGAGGCAAAAGGCAGGAGGGAGACATGCCGATAGTTAGAAAGACAGGTAGGGTCAACCTTGCTGTTTTTGAGTAATGGTATGACTGATGCATGTTTGAAGGAGGAGGGAAAGGTTCCAGAGTAGAGGGAGGAATTAAAAATGTGTGTGAGCATAGGGATTATAGTAGGAGCAAGAGGTTTTAGGAGATGGGAGGGAATGGGGTCAAGAGGGCAAGTGGTAGATGGAGGAGAATAGAGCAGCAGTGCTGTATCCTCCTCTGTGACAGCGGAAAAAGAGTCAAGGAAGGCAGGAGAAGAGTTAGGAAGAGGTGTAGGATGGGAGGAGGAAACATAGGGGATGTCCTGACGTCTAGATTCCACCTTTTCCTTTAAATAGTCAGCAAAGTCCTGAGGTGAGAGGGAGGAGGAAGAAGAGGCAGTTGAGGGTGGTCTGAGTAAGGAGTCAAAGACAGAGAAGAGTTGGCATGGGTTAGTCTTGTGCATGTTGATTAGTGAAGAAAAGTAGGTTTGTTTAGCCTGAGAGAGGGCAGAGTTGAAACAGGATAGCATAAATTTGTAGTGAAGGAAGTCTACGAGAGTGTGAGATTTGCTCCAGATACATTCAGAGGAACGAGTGCAGGTACGCTGCATGCGCATGTGGGAATTTAGCCAGGGTCTAGGGTTAGAAGGGAAGGAACAGCAGAGAGTAAGCGGGGCATGTAGATCAAGATTGAAGGATAGGGCAAAGTTGTAGTTCTTGATCAGGTTGTCAGGGTCTGGAGCAGGGCTGAGAGAAGAGAGGGAGGAGCAAAAAGTGGAAACTAAAGCTGGTAAGTTAATACAGCACAGGTCTCTGCAGAAGCGAGGGGTAGATGGAGGCGGAGAAGGGGAGAAGCGAGAGAGTGAAAATGAGATGAGATGATGGTCAGAGAGAGGAAGGGGGGGAAATGGAGAAATCAGAGAGAGAAAAGTTTTTAGTGAAAACCAGGTCTAGGTAGTGGCCATCCGTGTGGGTGCTGGCTGAAGCCCACTGTTGAAGGCCAAAAGAAGAGGTTTGAGATAGTGGGAAGTGCAAGGGAGAGAGGTGTCATCAATAAGGCAAAGAACAGGGGAGTCAGAGGAAAGAAAGAAGGAGGGCCAGGATTCAAAGTGAGAGAGAAAGACAGAAGGGAGATGAGTAGAGGTAGGCGGGCGATAGATGACCGCCACGTGGACAGGGAGAGAGGAGAAAATCTGGACAATCGGAGCCTCAAAGGAGGGAAAAGCAAGAGAGGAAGGAATAGGAAGGGTTTGGTAGTGGCAGATAGAGGAGAGCAAGAGCCCCACACCTCCACTCTTGCCATCTGGGTGAGGAGTGTGGGAGAAAGAGAGGCCACCATAATAGGGGGCAGCTTCCAGAGCACAGTCAGACTGAGTATAAGAAATCGGGGAACTCGTCCTCTGTGGCGTGTTCCCTCCTTACCTGCTGCAGCGTGCTCCCCCGCTCTTTTTACATAGCGCGCGCGCACCTGCAGCTCTTCACTCCGTGCCACGGAGCATGGCTCTGCCCCCCAGTCACGTCACGCGTCTGTCACGTGCGGTGCATTGTGCACCGCTCCCCAGCTGCATGGCAAGTTCCTAAATGCCCACTTGTCTCCTGCAGTCTATCCCTGCCTCCACAGAGGCCCGCCTCGCTCCGCCCCCAGCCTCATTAGTTCCTATTTACATAAAAGACTTTTACTTTCACCTTGCTGAGCATAAACCTGTGTAGCCTTGTGTTCCTGCGTCTGCTGTGCCTTGCCTTGTGCCTTGTTGCTGTCTCTCTGTTGCTTTCTTGTGTACCGACCCGGCTTGATTATAGGACCTCCTGTGGATAAAAACCCCAGCTTGACTATTGGGCCCGCTCTGGATAACGACCCCGGCTTGCCTCTGACAACCCGCGCCTCTCCATCCCTGATCACGGCTTACGAACACTCTACCAATCTCCTGGCTCCAACCCCCGACCGCGGCACAACGGACTCCAACCATCCCACTGGCTCCGCCCCCGGACTCCGGCAAGTATCTTAACTAACTCGACCTCTCCAATCCAGACCCGGCTACGCTGACAACCCACTCTCCAGGCGTGCCCCGCTGCTGTGGGTGCCCAGTTTCATACTTTCCCACCTCAGTACCGGGGTCCCGCCTTGTTCGTGGTGAGCACAAGCGTTACACTGAGTGAGCCAAGTGTCAGTTATAGCAAAGAGAAGCAGAGACTCAGAGAAAAATAAGTCATTCACAGTGAGGAACTTGTTAGAAAGGGGCCGAGCATTCCAACGGGAACACAGGAGAATGGGAGACAGGAGGGAGGGTGAGAGGGGATGATCATTCTCTTCTCCTTTCTTCACCACTTCTCTCTTCACATGAACTACTTTCTTACCTGCGCCCTCTGACACTACATAGCTATATCGCCCGTACTAAATCACACCGCTACAAATCATCCTCACACATTCTCTTTCTTTCCATGCTTCTCCTCCTTGCTTCTAGGGCATCTCTCCCAATCCTGGTCCCTGTCTTATTTGTACTTGCTCTTGTCCTCACCTCCCACATGCAACTTCCACTCCCTCTGGTGTGAACCCTCTAACCTCATACCCATCCGCTGGTACATCTCCCCCCGCTAGCTGGCACATCTCCCTCCCCTACCCCCCGCTGGCACATCTCTCCCCCACATCTCACATCACACACACACACACAGAGACACAGAGACACACACACACAGCCCCGATCCAGGCAAGGACATGCCCCCCTCCCCGCCCCCAGCCCCCCGCTCCTGCTGTAACCTTTTTGCTGGACAGCCGAGGGAAACTTAGAATGTGCATAATTTGGGAGGTGAGTCACATTGGAAGCTCAAAATAGTTGCGTTGACCTACAAATCCGCAGCAGAATGTCCAGTGAAAGTTTCGCTGTGCTACGTGGTGCCGTTTCTGAGATTTCGATGCTTCGGACATACAAAGAAACAAACAAACGGAATCCAACGTAGAATTATAGTATAGATAACACTTCACGTGTTTAAATACATATTGCACATTTCTCATACTCAGTTGGAATATTCAATAAAGTAATAAAAAAACGGATTATGTTTCTGGTTCAGGATTTTGAAAAGCGCATGCACAACAACTACCATAATGTATCCCGATCAGTCTTTCTAGGACCATTTTTATGTTAATCTCTCAAGTCCATTTTAAAAATACTGAAGGTCATTCCATTTCTAAAACTGACATTATGAGCCCTTTTGAACTATTTGTAACCAAAGAACATGTGGGGCCAGAAGTGAGCAGGAATAAAACTCTCCATGCCTAATAGAAACACAGACCTTTCTTTGCCTGTAGTACACAAGCGGTAACACAGTACCATTGCTATTTTTGGTGGCAGATCATTTGTTAATGCTATAAGCCAGGGGTGCTCAACTCCAGTCCTCAAGACCCCCCCCCCCCCCCCAACATGTCAGGTTTTATGGATATCACTGCTTCAGCACAGGTGGTCAAAGACTGGGCCATTGATTGAGCCACCTGTGCTGAAGCTAGGACTGATTGAGCCACCTGTGCTGAAGCAGATATATCATGAAAACCTGACCTGCTCTTGAGAACTGGAGATGAGAACTCCTGCTGTGAGGAAATTAAGAGTGTATCAGTTCCCCTTACTGCAGCTTAGTGTCTATCCCAGGCACTGAGCTGACAGTTAGGCTCTTGGCAGCTCCTACTGTATATACAGCTGCTGATACATTGAAGGAGCATGGCTTGGTCTGGATGTCTAATGCAGACAAAAAGACCTGGCATATGCTATTAGTTCCAGACCAGTGAAGTGGCTGCACCACCATCTGCTGGGGGTCAGGGCAGTTGTCAGGGTCAGCGTCTGTCTTGAACATAATAAATGCCTTCTGCAGGGGATGCACTCAGCAGTACATATTTACACAAACAATACAGAAAACCTGCTTGCCGCACCCACGCTCTGTCACATTCACCACAATACAATACAACAAGTTCATATGCATCACAAAGGAACCTCTGCCTATAAACGTTTTAATGTCAGGCTGATAACATGAATTGGGGAAAAAAAAAAAAACCTATTAACAATCAAAAGGGAAATAGTAGCCCTAACCCCAATCATTTCATTGACATGGAAAGTCTGAATAGATCATCGTTCACAATGAAGGGAATCATTTCATATTGAGATAGATGGAGCTTAAACAAACTCACTGCAGGTAAAGCAGCTTTGTGTGTACACTGAGCACTTGCATTGCCATGACACCGACAATAAACTCTGAATGGGCCATCAACTACCATGTCTGATCACTTCCTTCCTTGTTTATTAAAGGGGGATTTTAAGTTTCTTCATGTGAAGATTACAATATCAAAATAATCAAACACGTTTAATATTATGCCTGTAATGGTATGCCCGTGTTTAACAGAGAGCAATGCTTGCCTATAAGAACATTACAGGCCCTTCTACAGGTACAAGGGGACCTGCAGCACAATAACTGCTGCTTAATATAAAGAATGTATTATGCAGAGCGATGTGATACAGGGACAGAAGAGCACAACGTTTCGGGGATAGCCTTCGTCGGATGCACCTGGTTAGCCTTCGTCAGGTCAATGTAACAACATTATTTAATATTTAATGCAGATCTGTTGACCAGATAGATGTAAGACAGATCAGATCTTAAAAACAAAAGAAAACGCAGAACATAAAAAAAAAGTGTGTGTGCCGAGCACGTGCATTTGAAGTGAAACTTCTTCGTCTTTGGACACAGAAATAGTGTTTGTGATGGTAATTTTTTTAATTAAAAATCAAAACACAATTTCAGTGACAAAATGCAAAGAAGTTTGACTTAGAACGTGCATGCTTGGCACACATCCTGTTTTAGCTATTTGCACTTCTATGTTTATACTAACTGTGAATTCCTTGTGTGTGTCTGTCTCTGTGCGCGTCTGCGCTTTGTTTTTAAAAGATTTTATTTTCCATTCATTTGAAAATGTTTTCTCCAGGTCAGAGGACCCTGCAGCACAATGTATAATAGCACATACCTGTAGCACATGCCAGCAGCAGCGTGTATGTGTGTGTGTGTGTGTGTGTGTGTGTGTGTGTGTGTGTGTGTGTGTGTGTGTGTGTGTGTGTGTGTGTGTGTTTGTGTGTGTGTTTGTGTGTGTGTGTTTAGGAGGGCAACAGGAGAGGAGCCTCGGGGAGAGCAGATAAGTAATATTCAGAAAAGTAATAGTACAGACCAGGCACCCCTGATTATTATGTTGTAGATAGGGACAGGGGGAAATACAGCACGCCACAGAGGGCCTCAGGAAAGAGGGCACCTGGGTGTCGGCGGATCAGCTTTAACAGTGGATCTGCGCTAATATTCCTAATCAGTCTGCATAGAAGTTCCCAAACAGGCCAAAGGTATTGGTTACAAAAGAAAAGACCTACCAGGATTCCCATAAAGGCCTAGAATAATTGGATTAATACTGATGATAATCCCAAAGCAACAATGGGGGCTGGGTCTCACACCTATTTAAAGCAACTAAATCAATGTACCTCCATTTGAGTGTTAAGAGTGGGCACTGATGGAAAAACTGTGTAGCACATGTATCCCCACCCTCTGTGTGATACGCGTCTGTGGTGTATGTGTGGTGCAATACCTGTGGCTCACAGGAGGTCCGCGCCTCCGCTGCGGGGGGCCTGGGGTGGATTTTGGAACAATCTTCGTCAGCGCCTCCACCTGTAACGGATCCTACTATGTGGATTTGCCCGTTACAGGACCCATATACATATATAGGCATACGATCACACAATGAACACACAGAGCAACACAGAATAACAGTTTACTGATAGCAACTTATATATATGGCTACTGGTTACAGCTACCCACTTGCCACGCATGGCTGTAACCTTCCCCCACCAATGGTCCCACTCTGTACACAGTCCCTACAGTACCCTATGAGGACCTCTACCACCTAAGTGCCCCCAAGGTTATAGCCCCATCCTCTATGTGGTCAGCGCTGCCACTATACCAGGGGTGGGCAACCTATTTTTCAATGTAGCCACAGGTGTGGCGAATTAGAAGTGAAAATAGCCACACCATGTAAAAATTGAGGTATTATGTTGCGCATGCGAAAATGTGTTATTTCTCCTCCGCTTGTTCCCTCAGCACTAGCGCCGCGGCTGACGGCGTACTTGCGCTTGCCAGGGGGATGGGAGGGGACTCGCGCTTGCTGCCACGCTTCCTATTACAATGGGAAACAACAAGTAGTTACTCAATTCGCCACACTTTGACTGCCAATTAACTAGTTCAATTTATTAGGGGCCTCTGAATAGGAAAGTGCTTGTCAACCAAGTGTTTTCTTTACCCTGTGCATATTTTGTCCTCATCAGAGAGATGATAAAGATGAGGGGAGAGGGGGCTGTGTGTGACTTTGCAAGTACTTGCTGTGCACACAGTACCAACAGACAAATGGGAAATGAAATCAACCCCAAGTATTAGATCATAATGTTTTTAAATGAATCCTTATTGGTGTCAGATTTGGGTAAAAAAAACATCAATCACCCAGGTTTAACCCTTTAAACATGTAACTGGAAAGTTGCAGACGGCATGTCTTCAGGATGGTCTCTCTGCCTGGTAATTCTTAATCCACAGTCATCCTCCTAATTTAAATTGTTGGATTGACTGTTGCCACATTTAAGGCTCTCTTTTGAGACCTCTATTGTCTGCTATGGTTCTTCCCCTGGCTATCAAGTAATCTGTATTTAGGTTTCAGTTTACCATGTGGTAATGTCTTCCCTGTGACTGCAATACCTGCATCAAACATACTGCAGTTCACTCCTCACACATCAAACAGTTTGTCTTGTGCTTTAAACCTGCTTTTGTCACTGGGCTACTTTCACTGGGGCCTAAGGGGGTGATTCTGGCCTAGTGCAGGAGCCACAGACCCCTGTACATACCTCTTACCCCTACCTTGTCCCAGCACCGACTGACTTCCTGGTGCCAGCGCACGAAATGTAACTAACTCCTGCAGGGGAATCCTAAAGCCCTATTGGCTCTGCTGCAGCACATAATACAATCACCCTAAGCATCTTAGGAGTTGTCGTTCCCCGCGGAGCCTCTGTGTATTGCCACCGCGTGCTTGCTATCTCCTGCGCATGCGCGACTAGTAATGGCCGCCGGCTAATGCTCTGCGCATGTGCGAACCTCGCGCAAGATGGCGGCACCCTGGGGAGATGCACTCGCCCCTACAACTCCCGGACACACAGCGGGGGTCCCTCCCA
This sequence comes from Ascaphus truei, assembly GCF_040206685.1. NCBI lineage: Eukaryota > Metazoa > Chordata > Amphibia > Anura > Ascaphidae > Ascaphus > Ascaphus truei. Next base: position 488,435,004 of record NC_134483.1, on the reverse strand, counting down.
CAAAACGGAGGTAAGGGGGGCCCAGGGGGAACCCTGCTACCACTGTATACATGTATGTCTAAAATAAAATACAGTGCAACGTTGTCAATATGTGTATGAGTAGTCCCTGTGCTTGGGGACACCAATAAATGACAGTTGTATAACAAATGTTCCTGGCGCCCATTTTTATATATCCTTGCTACCTCATCGCCCAGCCGCCTGAATTCAGCACCCTGACTCAAAGTAACCCATGTTCAGTTGTCAATCTTTGCACAACGATGTATACTCCCTAGAAGCCGGACAGAGAGGCTTACATATACCTCCCAAAACACTAATCTATGCAACACATGAGGAGATACCTGTGCTTCAAACACCCCTAACATAACTGGGAAATATGCACATTTAATTTGTTTGACTATAATTTGCATATTCAAATTTGCATATTTCCCAGATATCTCAGGTGTGTTTAGAGGTATCTCCCCACATGATCTATAAATTATTGTTTTTAGAGGTATATAAATCAATAGCTACTCAATGAAAATAGTACAGTCCTCATTCTCCTCGCCCACCACCTTCTTCACCACCATCGCAGCTCTGGGTCTGGATGGCATTAAGGTTATGTCATATATAACGTTACATTATGAGAAGCTAACACAACATTGCGCTACAATAGCGTGACTTTAAACCTATGCTAATGAGATATACAACGGCCATTGTTTTTACATATGATTAGCTTTGAGGATATTCATTCATCTCAGGGAAAATAACATCTATTGCTGTTTTAGGTAATGTTGTGTTATTTGTCCTGATTTAACAGAGCTCAGTGTATCTGGCCCATTGTGTCGATTTACCAGCAAAGATATTATAACTTGGCGCATAACCCTCTAAATCAGGACTCATAACGTGACATTATCTAAAACAGGAACAGACGTTTTGTTTCCTGAGTTAACAGTTTGGTATCCTCAAAACTGTGTCTCTCATTTACAGCAGCATGTTATTGTAGCAAAATGTTGCATTAACTTCCAAAGATGTGACATTATGCTGGTCTTGACGTTACTTCTATCGAGACCCCAAAATACTGCATTTGCTGAAGTGGAGAGGGAAATAATACTATGTTATTTAGCCCTATTAAAAGCCCTATTTAAATATAGGAGTCATAATAAGTTTAGGTATAACTTAAATAATGTTTGCCCCTGTTACTAGTTTTAAATACTTGGGCATATGGTTTGACTCCCATTTAACATTTGGGATGCACATTGATACCCTGACATCCAAAACCTATGCTAAACTACCGGTAGGTGTACTTTATAGGAGCAAAACCCCCTGAGTCTGCTGGTCAGAAAGCGCAACACACAGCAGATGCTAATGTCAATTATCGACTATGGGGACATAGTATATGGGTAAAGAGAATAGTCCAGGCACACGGTCTTATCACAAAGTAGAAACTTTAATCCAGCATAAATCCAACATTTCGACTGCGCACAGGCAGTCTTTGTCAAGGTGAGAGCTGATAATAAACAATACTAAGAACCCATAAATATCCCTTACACTTACCTATCTAAGTGATACCAGGTGAGGTACTATTCTCTTTACCTTGATACCACTTGGGGAACAGGCAAGACGACCCCCCTTGGTCCATGGGCACCGGCAGGCAACATTATAGTGCTTCATTGATTGTGTGCCAGATCACCCCACTCTATTGACATAGTATATGGCACGGCACCCCAAACTCACCTTAGCAAACTTGATACTCTCTACAATACAATATGCTGTTTTGTCCTCCAATGAACTACAACACACATCACTGCGAAATGCTCAAAGAACTAGATTGGTCATCACTTGAGTCTAAGCACAAAGTGCATCTTTCCTGTCTTGCCTTCAAATTCTTTCTGGGCAAGCTACCCAGCTACCTGAACAAGCTCCTCACCCCTACCACATGCAGCACCTATCACCTGAGATCTGACTCAAAAAGACTGTTCATGGTCCCAAGGTTCAACAAAGTATGTGGTCGCTCCTCCTTCTCTTACCGTGCACCCCAAAACTGGAACAATCTATCGGAGATTCTCACAGCTGCAACCAATCTAAGTTCTTTCAAAACTAAAGCTGTCTCATATTTTAATCTGGTCTGTAACTGATACATACGCCTATAACATATATTATCTCTTACTGTGCATGCAATGTCTCATACACTGGCGACACACTTTATTCGAGCTCGGCTAGTCCCACGAATTCGGGTATACCCGGGTGTATTGAGGTTTGTGACTGTTTTCTGCCCGAATGCATTGAGGTATTTTCCAGGCAGGGATTGAAGCATTTTATTCCCGCTGGCTGCAATACTGCACAGTATATATATATATACTGCATTACAATTCATGAATTTATGCCATCTGGTAGACACACGAAGCATTGCAGCCTATTAAATCCTAATCATTATCATTTAACAGATCAGCCGCCCGTCAGCCAGGCATGAACCCAGGCTGGGAAGGCAAACGCAACGGGGCTTGTCAGAGGTGAGGAGCGGCGCATTCCAGGTATCTGCCAGGTACATACTGGGTATTTGCTCGAATAAAGTGTGTCGGTGCAGTATATAATGTATAACCTTGCTCACATAATCTAACTATGTATTTGTAACCATGTATCTGTCATCATTAACTCTGTGCCCAGGAAATACTTGAAAACTAGAGGTAACTCTCAATGTATTACTTCCTGGTAAAGCATTTTATAAATAAATGTAACTAATGGAGTTTTGTAATGTTAAGATAACACCTCATTTACCTATCCACAATAACGTCAGTTATAGTGAAGATTATGCTCTTTACAGAAGAAAACATGGAGAGAGAGAGAGAGAGAGAGAGAGAGAGAGAGAGAGAGAGAGAGAGAGAGAGAGAGAGAGAGAGAGAGAGAGAGAGAGACAGAGAGACAGAGAGACAGAGAGACAGAGAGAGACAGAGACAGAGACAGAGAGAGACACAGAGAGAGAGAGAGAGACACAGTGAGAGACACACACACACAGAGAGAGAGAGACAGACACAGAGAGAGAGAGAGAGAGAGAGAGAGAGAGAGAGAGAGAGACAGAGAGAGAGACACACAGAGAGACACACAGAGAGACACACAGAGAGAGAGAGACACACAGAGAGAGAGAGAGAGAGAGAGAGAGAGAGAGAGAGAGAGAGAGAGAGAGAGAGAGAGAGAGAGAGAGAGAGAGAGAGAGAGAGAGGAGAGAGGGAGACACATGAGAGAGAGACACATAGAGAGAGAGAGAGAGACATAGAGAGAGAGAGAGAGACATAGAGAGAGAGAGAGAGAGAGAGAGACACAGAGAGACGCAGAGAGACACAAAGAGACACAAAGAGACACAGAGACAGACTCAAGGACTATATCTATCCCCTCAATCCTCCTTCCAAATAACATATGGAGAAACATGTGTGCTGAAAACATATGCTCAACACACACAAAATATTTCCAAAATACATATATAGACAAGGTGCCTAGTGATGAAGGGATCACTAGTGTCAGGCGGGCGCAACAGGATTAGAACCCACAACTTTTGCAATTCAGAACAGCAGCTCTAGCATTGAACTATCTCACATGCTGGATAACTCCCCTGCCACAGCATATTTTAGAGCTCTTCTGCTCACACCTGGAATTGGTCTGCAACAATGAGTAGCTATAGATGTGAGCAGTAGAGCTCTAATGTATGCTGTGACATTGGAGCTATCCAGCATCTGAGATACTGTAGTTCAATGCTAGAGCTGCTGCCCTGAATAGCAGAGGTTCTTGGTTCTGATCCTGTTTTGCCTGACACGCACTCTCTCTCACTCACACTCTCTCACCCTCACTCTCATTTCAGGGTCTGAATGGAGCTAATGCCACCTTTAGCTATGACCTGAATAACGTCAGATTAAATCCCTGCGCTAACCTGCATCTACCTTTATTGGATATGTGATATTAGGGGGAAAACCCTTTTGCATATCATTAGCACTAACGACCAGAAACAAAATAACCATACGTTATTTAAGGAGTAGCACAGGGTTATGTGCTTTAGTGCATAGGCATTATTTAGAATTTATAATGAACGATTATAGTTAATTTAGGCTAAATAGACTAATGGAGGATAGTGCATCTGGCCCTTAATGTGATGTTAGGTTAATGCCACGTTAGGTGACTTAAGAGAGCTTTGTGGATTTGGGCCTAAGTATTCAATAAACTCCTCTAATTTATTTTGAAATTATGATCTCCAATTGAAGACAAGCAATTATTCTCATTTTAGAAAAGCTTTGCTGGTCTCCTCAGCAGTGTAGGGGATTCATGCACGGACGGCTTAGTCAGTTTTACAGATGGATTAAGCCATTTTTTACTCATTGAAAGCAGCCTTATTTCTTGGCATTTTAGAATGTAAAATTGAATAGCATCCAACATAGCGATTAAATAAAAGCCTTCAGCAGCAGTGGAAGGCAAGAAAACGTTTTGTTTGACTTCGGTTAAATGCAAGAACACATTATGTTAAGCAATTAATTAATTGTAAAAAAACTCCAAGACTGTATATCTGTAATGGCGCATGTAGTGTAAAGTTTGAAATATGTAGTTAGATTTTTACCCCTGGGGTAAAAGAATAAAAAAAACATATTTACTTTTAATCAAATTAAAAGATGATGACTCCAGCACACAAAAAAATCAGTTGAGTCAATATATGTTGCAAAAAAAATAAATAAGAGTTTACGTAAAGACTTGTGTAGTTGAAAAACAGCAGCGCAACAGAATATCATTTTTAGGCTATGCACAGTACCCCATACAATTGTAATCCATGTACTGTAGGTCAAAGTCCAGTAAGTTATAATAAGGAAGACTAGTCCTATTTTTCACACATCAGGACTTAAGGGGCTCTTAGTCTTATAGTTTACTGTAGGGGTTGTATAGTCCAACATTAAACACCTTTGAATCCATTAGGGTCACATATACACAACATACCTTCATCTGTGTTGTTCTAGGGTGGCTGGATGAACCTACCTCGTGTATGTATGTATATTTTTATTGATATAGTACTCACAGCGCTTTACAAAAAAAGACAGTACAATACAGGGAATTATAATACAAGTGCAACAAACGAAGTGAGACAAGAGGAAAGGAATCCCTGCCCCGGAGAGCTTACAATCTAAGTGGTATGTTAGGAGACTTACAGAGACAGCAGGTGAGGGAGTAAGTGCAGTGCATGGCAGTGTTTGCCCACAATGGTTGGGAGGAGCCACTGTGTGTGTCGGACAGTACCCATGAGTCCAGGCAATTAAAATGCTTCATTTTAGAGGCAAGTTTTTTGGTTTAGTTTACAGGTAGGAAGACAAGGTGCTTGGCACACACAGAGTGTGAGGGACTTCCACAGGTAAGCTGCAGTGAGGGGAAAAGGGTTTAAGGCAAGTGAGGGGAAAGGGGTATAAAAGAGACAGACATGAGCAGAGCGCAGGAGATGAGTACAGACATAATGAGAGATCAAAGCTGATATGTAGGAAGGAGCAGGTGAGTGGAGAGCCTTGAAAGTCAAAAAGAGAATCCGAAACTTGGTGGGAAGCCAGGAGATGAGCAGAAACAGTTTAGGGGGAAATAGAAATTATTCCAGCAGCAGAAAATTGGGGATAGATTTCAAAGGAGAAAGTTGTGAGGCAGGGAGTCTTTTTAGCAGAATGTTATAATAATCTAGATGGGAGAGGATAAGGGCATGCATTAGAGTTTTAGGAGTACCGTGACAGAGGAAAGCGTAATTCTTGGCAATGTAACTGAAGAAGTAAAACATTTTAGCTATGGTGTAAATCTCATTGGAGAAAGAAAGAGAGGAGTCAAAGGTCCCATATAGGCAACAGGATAGATGTAGTACCATTCACTGTGATGAAAGAAGGAGATATTAGACCAGGTTTAGGAGGAAATAGGAGGCTCATTTTTAGACATGTTAAATTTAAGGCGGCAGAGCACCATCAACGAGTATACAGCCAGGATGCAATCAGAGACTTGGGATTGCCGGCATTAGGTTAGGGGTGGATAGATACATCTGCGTATCATCTGACAGAGAGATATATCTAAAACCAAAAGAATTGATGAGGCCACCATGTGATGTAGTGTGTAGAGAGAGAGAAAAAGAGAGATCCCAAAACAAAGCCCTGAGGTAGACAAACAGACAGATCAACCGTAGGCAAAGACATGTTTAACAAGAGAGACAGAATATGAATGATGGGAGAGGTACAGTAAGACGAGAATCAGGATATCCCTAGGTTACAGATACCAGGAGAGTTTAGAATAGGAAGGAGAAGAGAAAGATCATCAGTATCGAAGGCAGAAGAGAAATCGATGAGGATAAGAGGGGAAACATGGCTATAGGGTTTTGCTTCATGTAGGTCATTGGCTACTTTAGTGAGCGCAGTCTCTGTTAAATGAGCTGTACAAATGTCAAATTATAAAGGGTCCAGGAGGGCATGGGAATTAAGAAAGTTGATCATACAGGAGAGCACAAGATGTTTTAGCTGTTTAGAGGCAAGAGGGATACATGCAGGTTAGTCCCTTGACAGTAAGCAGGTATCACAGGGTGCCGCAAAATGAAAAGGAAAAGTAGTTAAAGGAGCAAATGCTCCACAAAAAAAGTGTTTCTCCTAGGTGGGAAGCAGGGGGTTCTTGAAGCGGAAATGAACGCGGTTCAGCTCTGGAGACCACCTGCTTCGTAAATAAGGGGGGAAACAAATTGAGGGAGGGGGTGTTTAAAAAGGGGACGGCCTTAATAGTGCTTGCCCAGGGGTGGCACATAACCTAGTGATGGGCCTGGCATACAGGGTGGTAGTTAGTAAGGCCTGTAGGGTCAAGATGCAGTTTTTGAGAATAGGTGTGATCACTGAATGCTTTAAGGGTGAGGGAAAGTGCCAGAGGACAGGCAGGAGTTAAAGATATGAGTGAGAGTGGGGACTAAGACAGGAGCAACAGTTCTGATAGGGTGTGGGAGAATATTGTGTAATAAGGTGAATAACAGGCGCGAACAACTTAATAAAAAGTGAAAATAATAATATATGATAAAGTGATGAAAATGACTATGATAACCAAAATCCCCAGCTCAAAACCTCACTGGTGGGACCTGTTTCACGGGTTCAAAGGTTTAGGAATATCTCAAAACATCCAGGGGGAGCATGTGGGGGAATAAGAGAACAAAATACACAAATTTAAGTGCAGACGTATATCAATGAGTGGAATAATTAGGCAGTGTCTTGGCTCGTATGCTTGTTCTACCCACAGGATTAAAGAGTAAATTAATGCAGTTGGCAAATTGGGTTGCCACCCATGTAGACAGCTGCACCGGACCCCCTATCGATTCTCCATCAGCAAGATACACATATAAAATGAGAGAGAAAGCTACATAGTGCGATCAATATGTAAACTTTATGTAAAAAATAAGGGTAAAAAGTGCGCACTTACAATGTGCTAATAGAATAAAAGCATGTATCACACAAGGTGAATTGGAGGTGTCCCGAACAGCTCACCGCCTCCCTTAGGTCTTTTGCTGGCTTCCACGGCTCTGTATCCCGAATCGGAGCTTCCCTCTGTGCGCCCGTCTGAACGTGTGACGTCACGGCTGCAGGGTTGGTTCACTACGGGTCGCCTCCAAGCCCAAAATTGGTCTACTCAACGCGTTTCGCCCAGCTACCAGGAACTGTTCTCGGCTTCGTCAGGAGTATAATTGATTGTGTACTGATGGCTATTATATACCCATATATGCTGTTAATTCAGCTTAATCATTCAATCAGTTAATTGAATCAACATAAATTACACTGGGAGTCGAAGTTAACATAAATTAAAGTTTCCAATAGGTTTCAATAATAATAGACTTAATAACACTGGGTGACATAACTTTAACAGCAGTGTATAAATTACAACTTATAGTAAGGTGTTTTACAACATAGCCCTTAGTGGGTAATATGAAATGTCATTAAACAATATTATTTAAAATCAAAGTGTTCATTTATTGGTATGCTGATTTAGAATGTTGAAATTAAATTCTAATCTAATTTGATTAGTATATATATATACATATGATGGAAAGGGATTCAGGGGATGATTAAAGCTTCCTATAGGAGACTCATTGTATTATGATTTACATTGGATATTATCCAAGTGGCAGATAATCAAAGATATAGGAGTGTTGATCACTAATCCAAATAACTGTATTTCTATGGTGTATATTACCAACATATTGAGGAACTTAATGATTAGAACATATGTTGAGTATGGGTATTAATGTTCTATCCCTTACAGATTAGTTATATTGGAAACTATCCAAAAAAGGGACTGTTAAGGTTCATCACAAATGTTTTTTGTGAAAACAAGGCATATAGATAAGATGGTATAATGTTATAAGGACACTATTGGCATTATGAGAGATGGATGAATGACATAATAGATCATCTCAAAATTACAAGCTACAAATTAGGTGTAGTCTTAAACTATCCCTGAACACTCACAGGGAACAGATATCAAGAATATTCAAATGGAGGTAAGCGTGATTAAGGTAATGGTTGGATATTTAAGTTTACCAGATATAGATACAGAGTGCTATAATGACATTTCATTTACAATAAATGAGAGAATGTATACAACATGATCAGTATATTAAGTAATAGACATAATGATGTTATTAGACATATTGATGTATTTAAACATCAGAGACAGGTTGCCATTTCTGGATATTGATCTGAAACGAGAAGCAGGTGAAAGAACGAGGGAACAGAAGCAAGACTGAACAGCGATAGTACACAAATATATTGTAGAATTATTTCAAAAAAGGTGTGAGATCTATCTCGGCATTCAGACCTCTAGGGGCTAGTGTTTTGAGACGGTGAATCCAAAAGGTTTCACGTTTCAGTAATTCTAAACCCCTATCCCCTCCCCGCCAATGGGGTAGCACATGTTCAATGGCTTTAAATTTAAGGCATGTCGGTTCCCCACCATGAAACTCAGTGAAGTGGTTTGGAATACTATGGTTGGTTAATTTCCTCTTAATGCCACTTAGGTGCTCAATAATTCTTGTTCTTATAGGTCTGATAGTTTTACCTATATATTGTAACTTGCAGGAACACTCTATCATGTAAACTACATGGTCTGTCCTGCAAGTCATAGAAGTATTAATATCAAAAACCGCACCTGTGACACTAGAGCTAAACTTAGTTTGATCTAGCGACTTGAACCGACATGCCTTACAGTTGGTACAGTGGAAGAAGGAGGTTTAGGCAGAAGCAGAGAGGTGGGGGAAGGAACAGAAGGAATCTCATTGTGCATAGCATCCACCTTGTCTTTAAAGTGGTCGGCAAAGGCTTATGGAGAAATGAAGAAAGGATCGAAAGTGGGAGGAGACAGTTGCAGGAGGGAGTCAAATGCAGAGAAAAAATGGCATGGATTGGATTTATGAGTGTTTCGAAGTGAGGCCAGGTATCTTTGTTTGGAATTAGAGAGCAGAGTTAAACCAGGAGAGGAGAAATGTGTAATGTAGAAAATCAGCCTGAGTGGGAGATTTTGTCCATAGGCGTTCAGAGAAGAAAGTACAAGTCTAAATAGTGACCATCCTTGTTGGTGCTGGAATCGGTCCATTGGTGGCGGCCAGAAATAAAGTGAGATACAGAGATAAAGTGAGAAGCCCAGGAGACTGAGGGATAAAGAAGGAAAGCCAGGATTTAAAGTCTGAGAGGAAGGTACCATTCTCACCTATAATTACTGTACTATAGCTTTCCAAGAAGCAGCTTGTACATGATAAGGCATTCAGCTTGTACTTGATACTGAACTCTGCAATACTTGCCATGCATAGTCTTAATAAAGAAGCGCATACACAATTTCAATAGAGGAAAATATGAAAATAATAAAAACAATCAGTATGTGGAGCATCACAATCATTACAAGATTAATTGTGAGGCAGTACCCCCATGTTGTCTTCCCAATAAGATACCTTTGCATCCTCTTTGAATTGATTGACCCCATGAGTGATTTTTCTGTAAACCGTCCAATACCATCTTGTAAGTTACTATGAATATGATTCACTTCGCCAACATTTGTTGTTGTTGCCTGTTCCTAATTTATTTCCCCATTCCCAACTTTATGGGGCCTATTCTAGTAGCCTTCATAACCCACTTATCAAGGTTTATTACCAGTTATCGGCCCAAAATAGCTACAGCTAATCAGAAAGTCTTGATAAGTGGGCGGTTAAAGCATTAATCACAATTTTTGACTCTTGTCCAAAACACATCGCCATGTGTGCCGCGATAAGCCCCTTATCGCCAGTTTTGAAATTCATGCAATTTTAGTAGCCTCGATAACATAATGGCGATTTTCTCTCAAATTCATCTCGCCAGAAAAAGTTGGCGTGAAGCTGGAGAGGGGGCGGCGAGAGAATGACAAAGATTTTTTTTTTCTGCATCGGATTGATGCTGGGGTCTCTGGAGCTGATACACATGAATACCAGCACCGGAGACCCCCGGCATGAATCCGATGCCATAAATATGCATTTACAGGCAACTTCATTACCCGCTAAGGCAATGAAGGGGTTAACTACCAGTGCCATGTTTATTGTGGGTAGTGGGGGTGGGTGAAGGTGGCATTTGGCCCATGGTGGGTGTGTAGGCCTTGCGGGGGGTTGTGGGTGGAGTTAACCCCTTCTTTACATTAGCAGTTAATACCACTAAGGTAATGAAGGGGTTAACCCCTCCCACAACCCACCCGGTAGGTATAAACATCACCAAGGGCCAAATACCACCTTCACCCACCCCGCTACCCACAATAAATAGTCAAAAACACAACAAAAAAAACTGGTTATGTTATTATGTGGAGTAGCCTGGTATTACAAGGGGGGCCTATGACTATAGGAGGCCGGCTTACAAGCCACTGCGCCACTCCCCTGGAAAGGACGGGGTTTTCCTCTAGAGGTTAGAGTTAGGGTTCTGGGAGTTCGTTCTGGGCTGCCCTCCATGCTATGAGGATGCAGCAGTGAGCCTCTCCTGGAAAGGAGTAGGCTGAGGCCTTGCCCTAATAGGGGTTAAGGTTTGCTGAGGAGGGGTACTCAAGACCTCAAGCCTGGGTACTGCCTTCAGGGACTGTGACCTGTACTGCCCTGCTGTGTTCAATAAACTCAAGTTGTACCCTCTCTGGTGTGATGCTTGATGAGAGAACAATCTAAGAAGAGTTGCCTATGAGGTCCATCCTGGCTGCACCAGGATTCTCTTGGGCTGGAGGCGCTGCCAAGGACCGACGAACCATCCATGATAGCCTGTCCTGATGTCTCCCTACAACATCGCGGAGATCTCAGGCCTTCTGTTCCACCTCACAGGTATGCACCAGCACCAGAATACATCGGTAGTGATAACATCTCACTGAGGGTGGGGGTAAAGGCACTACAATTATATACAGTATTTTTACTAATGTTCATGACTGAATAGGTAATGGATGTAAATATCTGTGAAACTTTATCCAGAACAACGTTCATTGTTATAACAGTAACCTAATGTGCGCTCTTTCTGGGTTACCCCAACGGGAAGGACCTGGTGCGTCTGTCCGGTCTCCCGGTTTGCAGTATTCCCATTGTTGTATATTTGTATTTTCGGAAGCAGTTGTGATGTTTATAACTACATATATCTGTGCAAGAAATATGATACACTGCCACAGTCTGCCCCTATGTTCATTTTATCATTTTTTGTATGCCATCTTGCCTAGTTACATGACGTCATCGCATCAAAGCGTCACATGCGTCATCTAATGCTGTAGGACGTGGTAATGTAAGACGCTGATGGGGAGATGCAGAGGATGGAGCCAATCCCATCTACAGACCACAGGTGGTTGGAATGGGCAAGTGACTAACCCCCTTGGGGTATTTATGTCACTGTGACACAGTAAGATTATGGGTTTTAGGTCTAAGGAAAGGGCTTGGTGTCCTGAAACATCACCATGATTGTACAGTACCTACCCTGCAAATGGATTAAATACAGAGTAAGCTTTATCACACTAACTGATTCCCGTGTTCTTCCTTCAAAAACGTCTTTGACTAATATACCTTTGAATCAAGCATTGAGACGCCTGGATCATAGGAGGATGAGCACTAGTGAGAGAGTACCTTATAAGATTTGTGAGTACTTGTGTGCCATTGTTTGCTATATTATTGCCAGTGTGAAATATACTCTCTTATACCGTGGGCTGGGACTGAAGGAGTTCTATATGAAAATGATAGACGTAGCTATGGATAGATTTTCTCTACACCCAGTATCATCGCCAGGAGGGCAGCTCACTCTGTGCTCATAAGGACGTTTCTATTTTGTTTATACCATTGTCATTTACAATTGTAAATGGGAAACGTTGGGAAAGATATGTCATGAAAGATATTCCCTAGGACATGTGAGGTTCACTGATAGAAGAATCCTACTATATGTAAGAACAAAGTCATGTCTAATATAGGAAAGACCCTTTCTGAAGGTTTCTGTGTAGGTTTCCTCCAGAGAATGACATTTCTCAATACCAACAGTAGAAATTTCACAATGGCACTGCAATACCCAAGCATGATAGCTATCTCTATGAACGATTTGCATTAGTCATTAGAAATTAAGGAATATGTTATAAGACTTTGGGTTTTGAAGAATACAAATTAATTAATAGGTAGTGATGTGCATCATAGTCAAAAGCATTATTGTCATTTAATTACACAGGTGTGAGAAATACAAAAACTGATTGACTAAAGGAGTTGGGAAACCTAAACACATTTTAAGGGAGTAAAACGGCCCCGGTGTTTCAGCGTAACCGCCAAGAGATCACTAAAGTTATTAGTCAGTTTACAAAAACATAATGTAATGAACATCATGCTCCGTGCAATGATTGTTTTAATTGTAATTACATTCATTTGTTTTCTGTTTCTTTATTGTTCGAGTCTTTTAATAGATGTATCGCAAGCTTCGCTGTATCAACTGCAAGTACAACGTAGCATAATATATAAATCACCTATTAACTAATCATATTTAATATACTTCGGTATGTGAATGCGTATAAAACTTGTGCTTCTCACCCCGCCCGAAAAGAGGAGTCAGAAGAAGGTATGACCCTATTTGGATTTGTGCCCAAAGAGGCGGATATGTTCTTGAAATCCCTGGACTAGGGTAACTAAGAGGATTCTGGGAAAGAAGAAAGACTGTGTTTGCTTGAGACTTGGGCAGTGTTTACCAGCAAGTTATAGGTTAATGTTCCAAGGACTGGAGAACTATTACCCAAGTAAAAATGCCCATTATCTGTGCAAACAACCTTGCCTGAGCTGAAACTCCTAATGCAAGAAAAAATCCTCCCACACACGCTGGGCCCATGGAAATGAGAACATTTTACTTGGAAACGAGAGGTAACTCAATGTATTACCTCCTGGTAAAACATTTTATAAATAAATAAATGATGTATGAGAAACAAAGAGAAAAGTTACAGAAGTATTACAGAAGATAAGATGGTAAGGTGGGAGTGCAGTATGCTAGAATGTGAGAATCTGAAACCAGTAACGTAGTGTGACTGCTTCTTGCAAAAAGATAGAATTATTGGGCCCGGAATGCAATTCCCTTTGTCTTTACCAGGGAAGAGTACCCTTGGTTGTTTTGTTCTGGGCACACAGGCTAAAATTGGCTACTTACTCTTATTCATACTGTGATCATAATAAATTATTGCATATGTGTTTACGGGTATCTTGCTTCCCCTCTTTAGCAAAATTGCTATTTTGCCTACCTGGGAAAGGTGAGATTTCTGGCCGAAATCTTACGAGTTTGGAATTGCAAAATATTCATTTATGCACATAATATTCTCCGCTCATAGAACTTTTCTGGCACAGGTTCTTGATACCTTACAATAGAGAACTAGTGGAGGTGAGCAATCATCGACTATGGGGTTTACAGCTTTGGGCATCTGGTGCTGGTACAGGGAATCGTGTAAATGAATAAACTCATATTTGATCGCTTGTAACTTCACTCTGTGACGGTAGGGGTAGCCAGCCTCACATAATAAAGATGAAACCTGGCTAGCTACCCCTAAAACCGTGTGTACCTGGCAGCCTCTGTGAACTCATATGGCCGGTACATTGCTGTGTGATCTGGAAGGGGAAATCTGTGTTTATTGTGGGGGAACAGGGAATGTAAAATGTATTATACTTCAAAGCACTTATTCCCTGTAAATTGTATTTACACAGCTAGCCAGCCAAGTAATGTAATCTGTGTTTAAACATTTCTATGCAGGCAGACTCTGTAATTCACTTAACCGAGCTACTTGCATAGAAATGCAGGATCGAGACAAAGACTCGGAGCGGTGAGGTGTCAGGACACTTGGTAAGCGGTGAAGGGTGAATAATCAGGTCTGGGGATGGGCTCTCAGTGGGGAGAGCCTTTGTTCCCCACAGACTCTGAGGTGCCTACCCAGCAGGGGGTATAGGGCTGGCCAAGGGAAGTCATTGCCGGGACAGAGCCCGTAAGCGTGATTTCCATTGGCCAGTTTGAATTTCTCACTCGCCAGCAGCCTCGTCATCATGGGGCAGTCCTGAGTGACTAAGTAAGCCCCCTCCTCTGACTGGTGCAGCCAGGTGAGCCCCCAGCTGAAGATAGGCTGCACCATCTCGATCCGTACTCTGATTGGCCGGCAGCTCTTTCTCCATAGTAAAGATAGGCACCAAGGCCTATGTAAGGAGCGCTGCCGATCAGGGTACCAGAATAACTTTGGAGTTTGACCGTGATCAATCTGGCGGGATTTTCGAAGTTGCTATTGAGAGGATAGCACTTTGAGGAACCAGGAAGTGAAGCGGACAGGTTAAGCCTACCTGAAGCAGGCCTCTGCACCTAGTCGAGGCTAGTGTCTTCCCCCAGGCCCCGAGTTGGTGAGTCTATGCTGTAATTGTGTATTTTGTATGTTTTCTGGCTTGCCAGAATAAACTCAGTTTATTCAACTTCTTTGTCCTGTCTGGTGATAGTGATCCCAGTGTTAAAAGTACTGGTCTCCTGTGACACACTCTGCCTAATAAAACATTGCGGATAAATGTCATGCTGACTCTGGATTAATCTGTGTGTGGCAGAACCCGCTACTTTTCCGGAACACAAAGAAAAAAGAACATATGCTTAGTAAATGTGTGACAAAGTGACAAGAAGTTGACACAAGGATCTGAATGAGCAAGCAAGAAGAGGTATGCTGTTGGAGGGATATATTTAACCTTTATAGTTCCCTAATGACAGAATAAGTATGGCATAGGCCCTGGCACACAAAGGGTCATTAAAATGTACCAGATACTGGCTTGTTTCCTAGGGGAGTATTGTACTGACCACTCCACGACACCGGCATTTGGACACTAGTCACGTCGTGATACCACTCCAGGTGGTCCAGCGGCACACTGCAAAGGTTAATTTGTCTTCTGAAGGGCTAGCTGCTTATACTGTTTTGGGCAAATCTCAAGCCTAAACGATATTTTTTGTTCTTGTCTGTATCGTAGACCCAAGATACTGGCCCTTGGAATAGAGTATAAAAAACAAAACCACAAGGATAATTCCTTCCCTTTTTTGTGCTGTAAGGTCACCTTATAGGGAAGGAATCACATGGTATATCAAGCCACCTGATTGGCTTATCTATCACGTGATTCCTTCTATTTATGGTGAC
The DNA here is from genome assembly GCF_040206685.1 of Ascaphus truei. Lineage (NCBI taxonomy): Eukaryota > Metazoa > Chordata > Amphibia > Anura > Ascaphidae > Ascaphus > Ascaphus truei. Next base: position 488,419,371 of record NC_134483.1, on the reverse strand, counting down.
CTTGCAGCACAATAAAAGTAAGGAATCACATGGTACATTAACCAATCAGGTTGCTTGATGTACTATGTGATTCATTCACTTTTACCTTTAAAGTAATTTTCAGGCAAAAGTGAGGGGATCACATGGTATACCAACCAATCTGATTGGTTGATGTGCCATGTGACTCATCTTCTGTGATGTCACATTCCTTATATAAGGCTTGGTGCATCTGAAAAGACCATAAGAAGATGAAGAGGCAACATCCTGGATGAAGAATCGAGAAGAAAGAAATGAAGAAAAGAAGAAAAATCTAAAAACTGCTCCCCGGAGACTGCTCTGCTATCAACAAAGGAACTAGGGTTTTGGATCAAATTGAGGACCCACCAACATACACCCCGGATGGCATTGGCTTGGAAGAAGGCGATCGTGCCTGGATTTATATTGCCAGATTTTTTGTTTATTTTTGTGCCATAGCGGTTGTACTGCTATATGGGTACTAGGGTAGTTAAGGTGGGGGGGGGGGGGGGGGGGTTATTCCTAGGTTATCTTGGTGGCCATGAAGGCATGCTTAATGCATGCCCATGATCGATTCCAAGGTTTTAATGTAGAGGTCATGGATAAATTATTTGGCCAGCCCAGGGTATCGACTTTGGCTTCCTATATTGCTTGGGCAATATAGGAAGCCAAAGTGGGCCACTTCAGAACCCTGGACAAGGCCAAATAATGTTATATCTCCGACTCTAAAAAGCATTAACAAAAGCGTTGCAGCCCACATTAAGTTTAACGGACTGTTGAGGATATGCGTTGAGGTGGTCACCACCTCTTTTGCATATTATTAACACAATCTTCCGTTAAAGTTAATTGGCAGGCCATTGTTACATTAACACAGCACTTAACACATCATTAATGAGCTTTGGAGATCGCGTCAGCACTTAACAATGCATTAACTGATGTTAACGTATCATTAAGTATTTAATAGAGTTCTGGGGATCTACCCCAAGGTGCTTTTTCATGAAAGTAAATGTGAATTTGTGAGATCTTTTTTTCGTAGTATTCAATATAACTTTCTTAACATTTTCAAATGTGGCTTTTTTTTTTTGTTGCTAATTATGATATAAAATGTGCTACATTTTTAAATGTGCATAAATGTTTCACATATCTCTATCCATATAGCTCTTTTTAGAAACTATAACCAAAGTACAAGGGAGTTAACTCTGTACAAAAACCAAACAGGACTCATTCGCACCTCTCTCTGATTGCTAGATTTCCCCTGACCAGCCTTGAAAACAAGACACACAAAAATCAGTTTAAAGTAATTTGACTTAAGCCTGGTAAACCAGCTATGATCATATAGAGTACTTTCAGAGCTAGTATATGGAAGAACAACATTTTATTGATGAATAATAAAGCCAATATTTTGGACATGGAAATGCCTTGTGTCTTTGAGAAGGTGAGTGTCTAAATGAAGTGTTACTCTTACCTGCTTACCTTCTACCTGTTCTCTTTGGTACTCTTGATAATTTCACTCTATTCATATCTCTGCTCTGGCATCTCCTTTGAACTCTAACCTTACCTCTCTTATTCCTCTGAGTCTGACAATCTTTTCAAATCTTACAACTCTGTCCTCTCATCCTCACCTGCCCTTTTAACTTGAGGCCTTAGTAAATTCACACATACGCTTTGTCTGAGCTTGCAGTCACTCCTCTGAATGTCTCTGGAAGAAATCTCGCACTCATCCGTTTTTTCTTCACTATAAATTTCTTACCTCCCGTTTTAACTCTATGCCCAGGACATACTTGAAAACGAGAGGTAACTCTCAATGTATTACTTCCTTGTAACACATTTTATAAATAAATAAATAAACTCTGCTCTCCCTACTGCCAAATCATACTACTTTTCCTTCATCCAAATCCAATCCATGCAGACTTTTATCTGTGTTTGATTCCCTCTTCTGACCTTTTCCTCCTTCTTGCCTTCTTCCTTCACTTCTCCTCAAGCTGACCACATCAAAGTCAAGGTCGATTCTATCCACATGGAGAGTCCTTCTGTCCCTTCCAACTCTACACTATTTCTACCGAAACCTCCTTCTCCCACTGTTGGCTTTTTCCCTGCTATTACAGAGCATCTCCCTCTACTACTTGCCCTATGGATCATATTCCTTCACACCTGTTGCTCCCATCTTATGCAAGTTTTTGTCACACCCATTCTCAAAAACACCATCTAGAAGCATGTCATTTTCTCCCAGAGCAGTGTATACTCATTTAACTATTGAGTCATGGATTACCTATAAAGTTCTCCTACTTACCTTCAAGGCTCTTCACTCGCACCTTAAACCATTTTTTCCTTACTGCCCCTTTACCTGTGGAACTCCCTCCCACTCTGTAAACACCAAGCACCTTCTCCCTCCACCTTTAATTCAAATAAAAAAACTACACATTCTGACAGAAATATTTCAATAGCCTGGACTCATGACTATTGCCGCACACTCAAAGATACACTAACCAGCCTTCGTAATCAGGCATTGCCATCTACTGCACTTATTCCTTCATCTACTGTCTCTATAAGTCTCCTAACATACCACTTGCATTGTAAGCTCGCCGGTGAAGGTATTTCCTTTACTATTAGCATCTGAGTGAATAACGGAGCACAACCAGAGCAGCAGAAAAAATATCATGATCAAGGTGTAACCTCCATAAAAAAAATTAATGTATTTACTCACATGGATGACTATAAGTGAAAACGCATCTACAGGTTTGGCGCTATTGCACTTTATCAAGGTATCGCCCTCCAGGCGTTGGAGACCGTCGGAGTTTACCAGCTGTTCTGAGGGAGCGGTGCCTGTTTGGAAGATTGGTGCAGGGGTCCGTTAATAACACCCAATGCTCAAAGGTAGGCAAGCAGCGGATAACACCCGACGAATCATTGATCTGATAGAATTGGCTAACAGAGGAAAATCACAAAATATGATGTTAAGTCTGGATGCAGAAAAGGAGTTTGACAGGATCGACTGGCCATATTTAAAAGAGACGCTCGGGGCATTTGGCTTTGGAGATAGGGTGAGTGGTGCGATCATGTCACTTTACTCAAGCCCCACTGCTAGGGTCATACACCAGAGCTTTCCATCTGCCCAATTCCAAATTAAAAGCGTCACGAGACGGGTGCCCATTATCCCCCTCCTGTTCGCCCTCTGTATTGAACCCCTAGCAGCGCAGATCCGTAGCTGTCCGGATATAGTAGGGATAGATATTTGTTCCCAATCCCACAAGGCAGCCTTGTATGCTGACGACATCCTATTATTACTATCGTGACCCCTCACCTCTCTGCCAAATCTCTTCGGTTTGCTAGACAAATTTACAAAAATATCTGGATTCAAAATCAATCAAACTAAATCTGAGGCTCTCAACATCAGTCTCCCAAAGGAGGTTGAAAAACAACTCAAGCTAAATTTTGATTTTAATTTGAAACAGAACCAGATTAAATATTTGGGAGTCCACATTACCAAAGATGTCAGAGGCATTTATAAGGCAAATTATCCCCCCTTAATTCGATCTTTAAAAGCTGGCATCATGAAATGGTCATCCCAAAGAATCTCTTGGATAGGCAGGATACAAAGCATCAAAATGAATCTTCTCCCCCATATCCTATACCTATTCCAAACGCTACCGGTGCCACTGAGACTGAAAGACATACTCTCGCTTCAGTCTGAAATCTCCAAATTCATTTGGGGAAGCAAAAAACCGAGAGTAAATAAATTAAATATGAAGCAACCCTCTTCAGAGGGGGGCCTGGCGGTACCTTGCCTGTTGTCCTATTACAGAGCGGTGCAATTAAGCCAAATTGTTCAATGGCATTCCAGCCCTGCATTGAAAAAGGTGGGCGGAACTGGAGGGGGGCGATTTGCCCCCCGTTAGAGCTGAAATCCTTAATTTGGCTCCACAAAACAGCACGCGCAGGTGCTGACATGTCGCTTTCCTCTATGACCAACTCGCTGTCAGTATGGAATGCATCAAAACACAGACATTCCCTTACCACTAAGAACTCCCTGATGTCCCCCCTATGGGGGGAAATAGCAAAAAGGTTAAATCGTTTGAACATATTAGATCCGAAAAAAATATCCCTCACTCCGAATTTTTTTAAATACCTTCAGGTCCGGGCATTTTATAATAAATTAGCCCCCTACCCAGTGTTGACTAATTTTGAAAAGCTCTGTCTGGCAGAATCAGACACATCGGGACTCACATCGCAGTTATACGGAGAAGTGGTCGGTTCTGATGATCCCGGGCAGAAACACCTGAGTTACAGATCCCAGTGGGAGTCAGACCTGTGAGAGTCTCTCTGTAACAGCCTGGGAGTCACGCCACCCTCTGCGTGCTCCCCACTCACCTGCAGCCCCGCGGGGTCTCCTGCGGCACACAAACTGCCTCCCTCCAGGACGCCGCTTCCTGCTCCACGTGGGCGCGCGCGCACGCCGGTCTCCTTCTTCAAGGGCCGTTCCTGGGGGTATGCCCGGTCACGTGCCCACAAGCGCAGCTACACGGAGGCACGGCCCCACGGAGGCGCACCAGCCTCTTAAAGGCACAGCACCCCAAACCATTGCAGCAATCAAATGCAGCCTAACTACTGGGCTTTATTGCTCCTCCCCTGGGAGTCATTCTGGACCTATCCCTGCCGCAGCCTGGCCCTTCCACACACCTCCACCTTGCTACCCTGCCATTGGATCCTCTCTCCTACATATACTTTGTGGTTTCACTAACTCGTCGGCTGAGCATAGAACCAGTTGTTCTCATTACTCTCTGCCTCCCTAGTCCTGTCTTGTCTTGTTTTGCAGTCTTCCTCGTGTACCGAACCGGCTTCCTCTTCGACTCTCCGTACCTCTGGCATCCCGAACTTGGCATACGGCAATACGACTCTCCGCATCTCTGGCACCCCGAACTTGGCATACGGCAATACGACTCTCCGCACCTCTGGCACCCCGAACTCGGCAAACGGTAAAATGATTACGTCTCTCTCTCTAACCCCGGACTTGGCTAACAGCACCCACTACCATCTGTACCTCTCCTGCCCCGACTCGGACACCCAGACCATTCTACTTTCAAGACGTGCCCTCGTGGCTGTGGGTGGTGTTATATCCTTTCCCACCTCAGCACCGCGGTCCCGCCTTATTTGTGGTGAGCTCGACCTGACATTATGCTCAGCCCAACAAACATGGACCCCGCTGAGGTGGAGCGTACCTTGACTTCCCACACTAATCTCTTCGCCAGGCTAGAGACTTATCTGGAACAAAATGATAGGCGGATGGATTTGATTCAGCAGAGCCTCCATTCCCTTACAGTTGAAGCCCGAGCTTCCGGTCTGGGACCTTCACCAACAGCCTCTATGTCCTCCGCAACAGTCTTTACATCTCCTCCGTCTGATATGGAACCCCGAATTCCGACCCCCAACCGCTACGCCGGGGACCCCCAAGGATGTAGGGGCTTCCTTAATCAATGTTTTATTCAGTTTCAACTTTCACCCTCTCGTTTTGTCTCCTCAACCTCTAAGGTCGCTTATATCGTGGCTCTTCTCTCCGACGAGGCGCTGGCCTGGGCCTCCCCCATTTGGGAACAACAGGCTCCCATCACACAGGACATCGACCTCTTCGCCCGTGAGTTCCGAAGGGTCTTTGACACGCCTGGACGGCAGTTAACGGCATCTTCCTCTCTCTTTCACATAACCCCGGCAGATCGTCCCGTCGCCCGGTACGCTGTGGAGTTCCGCACCATTGCAGCCAAAACGGGGTGGAACAATGAAGCACTTTCTTCTGCGTTTTGGCAGGACCTGTCGGAACTCCTAAAGGATGAGCTTGCGGCTCAGAACATCCTACTGACCTAGAGGATTTGATTGCCCTATGCATACGGGTGGACCAGCGTCTGCAGGAGTGGAGGTCTGAGCGTTCTCGTCACCGTCAACGGCTTTCAAGGTTCGTTCGTTTCCCCAGCACCTCCGTCTTTGGACATCCCGGAACCTATGCAATTGGGAGGGAATAAGCTGTCCTCTGCCGAGAAACAATGCCGGCGCAGTGCAGGTCTCTGTATGTACTGCGGCAATTCCGGTCACTTGGTGCTCCAGTGTCCTCACAAGCCGGGAAACGCCAAATCCCAATGAGATCCCGGGGAGTCTCATTGGGAACACTGCCTCTCTCCCCCATCATCAAGGATGTCCTTCCCACCAGGATCCTGCTGCCAGTGACGCTGTCCGGAGAGGGGTTTCATACTCAAGCACTGGCATTCGTGGACTCCGGCTCCGCTGGCAATTTCATTGATCAAGCCTTTGCAAAACGGAACAAGATTCCACTTACCTGCAAGAGGATTCCAGTGGGCCTGGAGGCCATTGATGGTCGACCACTACAACCGGCCTTCATCACGCTGCAGACGGTGCCTCTTCAACTACAGTTCGTTGGGGTTCATACGGAGACCATTATCCTCGATGTCATTCACACTCCGTCCGTCGAGCTGATCCTGGGCCTTCCTTGGCTCCAACTCCATAATCCTCACCTCGACTGGACCAACCGGGAACCTATCCAGTGGGGTGCTCAATGTGCCAAAACCTGTACCAGGCTGCCCCAGAAGGTAGGAGGTTTGCGTACCATGCCAGAGGAGCTCAACTCCTTGCCCGTCGTATACTTGGAATTCCGTGATGTTTTCGACAAGTCACGATCCGAGGTCCTACTCCCGCACCGATACTTTGACTGTCCTATCGACCTACTGCCCGGGGTGGCTCTTCCCAAAGGGCGATCTTATCCACTTTCTCTTCCAGAGACTAAAGCCATGAACAGCTACATTACGGAGAATTTGGAGAGGGGTTTCATCAGAAAATCTTCTTCCCCAGTCGGAGCGGGCTTCTTTTTTGTAAAGAAAAAGGACGGGTCTCTTCGCCCATGCATCGATTACCGGGGCTTGAATAAGATCACGCGCAAAAACCGCTACCCGCTGCCTTTGATTTCGGAGCTCTTCGACCGCCTTCAAGGAGCAACCATTTTTTCTAAACTGGACTTAAGGGGCGCTTACAATTTGGTAAGGATACGCGAGGGGGACGAGTGGAAGACTGCATTTAACACTCATGACGGCCATTATGAATACCTGGTCATGCCGTTTGGCCTGTGCAACGTACCAGCAGTCTTTCAGGACTTCGTCAATGAGATTTTCCGGGACATTCTTAACAAATTTCTCATTGTTTACTTAGACGACATCCTAATCTTTTCTAAGTCCGTCCAAGAACACATTAAACACGTTCAGCAGGTGCCTCCGGGAGAACCATCTCTTTGCGAAATTGGAGAAATGCCAATTCCATCTGACGTCCGTGGCGTTCCTGGGATACCTTATCTCTGACTCCGGGTTCACTATGGATCCAGCGAAACTAAAGGCCATTCTGGACTGCCCCCGTCCGACCACCCTTAAAGCCGTGCAACGCTTTCTAGGTTTTGCAAACTACTACCGTCGCTTCATTCGCAATTTTTCCACCACGGTATCGCCCATCACTGCTCCAACCAAAAAAGGTGCAGATCCCTCATCTTGGTCCGGATCCGCCATTCAGGCATTTAATCTTCTCAAGAAGGCTTTCGTGTCTGCCCCGATCCTCACCCACCCAGATCCTAATCTCCCATTTACCCTGGAAGTGGATGCCTCTGACGTCGGGGATGGCGCCATTTTGTCCCAAAGGACTTCCCCCTTAGCCAGATTACACCCATGTGCCTTCTTTTCTAAGAAATTTTCTTCCGCAGAACCGAATTATGATGTCGGTAACCGGGAACTCTTGGCTATCAAGTTGGCATTAGAGGAATGGAGACACCTCTTAGAAGGCACGGAAAGCCCCATAACCATCCTCACAGACCATAAGAACTTCCTCTACTTAGAAAGGGTACGTCGATTGAGCGCCCGACAAGCCCGCTGGGCGTTATTCTTCTCCCGGTTCAATTACTTCATCTCCTTCGTCCCAGGCTCCAAAAACCTAAAGGCTGATGCTCTGTCTCGACAGTTCCTTGCAGAGGATAGGTCTGAAGAGCGGCTAGAGACGATAATTCCCTCCAAATTTATCGTATCCGCCAACTCTTTCGATATCATGGACAAGATCCGATCAGAGCAATCACAGGCTCCTATGGGGCTCAAGGTCCCGGAGGGAAGGCTCTACACTGCACCGCAACATCGCAAGGGAGTCCTCGAGTGGTGCCATTCCTCTAAGTCGGCAGGACACCCAGGGATACGGAAAACTAACGACCTTATCCAACGAACCTTCTGGTGGCCAGGGATGTCTAAAGACGTGGAGGAGTTTGTGAAGGCGTGTGGCACGTGCTCGCAACAAAGTACCCCGGGTCAGACCAGCAGGCCTTCTTCTTCCATTACCCATCCCAGATCGGCCTTGGAACCATATTTCTATGGATTTTATCGTGGAGCTCCCAACTTCCAAAGGGAGGAATACTATTCTCGTGGTAATTGATCGCTTTTCCAAGCAGACGCACCTTGTTCCCTTGAGGGGTCTTCCGAATTCCTCCAGGCTCGTGGATGATTTCATCCAGGAAATCTTTCGTCTCCATGGAGTGCCTTCGACCATCGTTTCGGACCAAGGGTCTCAATTTGTGTCAAAATTTTGGCAAGCCTTTTCTCTAAAATTGGGCATTTCGTTACAATTCTCCTCAGGATACCACTAACAGACCAATGGGCAGACGGAGAGAGCCAACCAAAACCTGGAACAATACCTTCAATGTTTCGTAACCGATACACAGGACGACTGGGTGGATCTGCTTACTTGGGCCGAGTTTGCCCTCAACTTCCTTCGTAATGACTCCACTCAAGAATCTCCCTTCTTTATAAATTTCGGCTTTCATCCTTCCCGTTTACCTTCCTCCCCCCTATCCTCGGGGGTACCAGCGGTCGACAAACGTATCACCCGGCTGAAAGACTTATGGAGGAAGATTCAGGAAAACTTAAAGGTGGCCACTGGGAGACAGAAACTCCAAGCAGATCGCCTTCAACGCCAGGTCCCAGAATTCGCTCCAGGAGACAGGGTATGGCTTTCATCCAGGAATATACGACTAAAGGTTCCTACTATGAAGCTGGCACCCAAGTTCCTCTGTCCCTTTCTCGTGGTCAGGAGGATTAATCCAGTGGCTTATCGTCTGCGTCTTCCACCCTCAATGAGGATTCCTCCGGTCTTTCATATATCCTTGCTAAAACCAGCATTTAAGAGTCCTCGTTTTTCCAAGACCACTTCTCCTCCACTCCCTCTGCTGATCCAAGGTCAACAGGAGTACGAGGTCCAGTCTATCCTGGATTCTAGGATCTCCAGAGGAGGAGTACAGTACTTGGACCACTGGAGGGGGTTCGGACCTGAGGAACGCTCATGGGTTCCTTACCGAGATCTTCACGCCCCTCGACTCCTCCAAGCATTCCATCGTAGGAATCCCTCTAAACCATGCCATGGATGCCCGGAGGTCGCCCCTGAAGGGGGGGGGGTACTGTAACAGCCTGGGAGTCACGCCGCCCTCTGCGTGCTCCCCACTCACCTGCAGCCCCGCGGGGTCTCCTGCGGCACACAAACTGCCTCCCTCCAGGACGCCGCTTCCTGCTCCACGTGGGCGCGCGCGCACGCCGGTCTCCTTCTTCAAGGGTCGTTCCTGGGGGTATGCCCGGTCACGTGCCCACAAGCGCAGCTACACGGAGGCGTGGCCACACGGAGGCGCATCAGCCTCTTAAAGGCACAGCACCCCAAACCATTGCTGCAATCAAATGCAGCCTAACTACTGGGCTTTATTGCTCCTCCCCTGGGAGTCATTCTGGACCTATCCCTGCCACAGCCTGGCCCTTCCACACACCCCTACCTTGCTACCCTGCCATTGGATCCTCTCTCCTACATATACCCTGCGGTTTCACTAACTCGTCGGCTGAGCATAGAACCAGTTGTTCTCATTACTCTCTGCCTCCCTAGTCCTGTCTTGTCTTGTTTTGCAGTCTTCCTCGTGTACCGAACCGGCTTCCTCTTCGACTCTCCGTACCTCTGGCATCCCGAACTTGGCATACGGCAATACGACTCTCCGCATCTCTGGCACCCCGAACTTGGCATACAGCAATACGACTCTCCGCACCTCTGGCACCCCGAACTCGGCAAACGGTAAAATGATTACGTCTCTCTCTCTAACCCCGGACTTGGCTAACAGCACCCACTACCATCCGTACCTCTCCTGCCCCGACTCGGACACCCAAACCATTCTACTTTCAAGACGTGCCCTCGTGGCTGTGGGTGGCGTTATATCCTTTCCCACCTCAGCACCGCGATCCCGCCTCGTTTGTGGTGAGCTCGACTCTCGAAGATGAGGACTGGAATGATATCTACCTAGCTTCAGCTAAAAGCTCAATTTGCACCACACTAAAGGAGAATGCATATAAGGTCCTAATGAGATGGTACCACACCCCACTAAAATTATCAAGGTATGTGCCAGAACTCTCCCCACTGTGCCCTCGACAGTGCGGAGAGTCGGCCAACCTGTTACATATGCTGTGGTCTTGACCACGGATCGACCCTCTGTGGGAAGAAATTCGAGATTGGACTCAGAGGATCTTGGGCTTCCCGATTCCCCTGGACCCATGGCTGTTCTTGCTGAACAGACCATTGGTGGTGCTCTCAAAGCAAACAATAAATTAATCAGGCACCTTCCCTAGCGACCTGGTGCGGGATCGCAGCAGTATGGAAACTTAATGAGATTCTTTCCATCCCCAAGATTCAGAACAGGATTTGGTATGTCTGCCAGATGGAAAAATTAACGAGTCTGGTTAACGACACTGGCATCAATTATCTAAAGATTTGGGTACCATGGCTGGCCCAAACAGACACCCCGGGGTAGAGCATGTCACAATATGGCATTGATAGCTCTAGATGCATTCTACTTTGGTTGGTCCAGAGCGTATCTCATTTCTACACCTAGGCCAAAGAAAATACAAGCAATAGAGCTAGAAAAATCCTAGATGCCAGGGAAGTGAGAACAGGCTATAACGGGCAGGTTCTGGAGGCTCCAACCAGAGAGGTTCCTCCCGTGGCCCCCCTCCTTTCCTATGGGTTTGCCCACCCTTGCCAATCCCCTACTCCTCCCCCCTCCATTCATCCCCTTCCCCCCCACCCTGTGGTACGTTATGGATGGTATGTATGTACGATAGTTGCTAAACCACCGAGAGCCGGGTGTTGTCTAAGTTCGTCTTGTTTTGTGTTGTCCTGTTGTCATTCCTAACACAGTAATATCTCTGTTGATTAGTTGACTTATATTCTCACTGCATATGTCAATGCTACGTTATAATTTGTATCTGAACATTACTTGAATAAAAATACAAATTATAAAATTTGATATTTGATATTCTGTAAGTGCAATTGTAAATGCCTGCGTGTTTAATACAATTTACAGTATTACACTGTTTGCCTCTTTTTCTTCTTTTCTTTCACTGCACTCCTTTTTTTACTGAGGAGGACCTGTTTGTTATCCATTTGGAGGAGGACGGTATTGTTATACCAGTTGTTGCAGAAGACACGGCAATGACACGTGGGGTATCAGAGAAGGCTTGTTTATTCGCTTGTGAATAAACCGGGAACATAAAGGAGCTTAATTCAGCATAAAAATATCACAAAACAATAGATTAGAACAGACCTGTTCAACAGTTCAAAATGTGTTGTTCCCGTTCCTCAGAGAGGGCCATCCAGGGACTTGGTGCTTTAGCTTAGGCACTTGGGTCTCACTGGTTCAGACAGCAGTTTCCCTAACAGCCCTGAAACACTTAGATTTCTGATGTTTTAAAACCCCTTAATTAGGCAGCTGTGGTCTGGTTAATTATCCAACCTTTTTCAGGCTGGGATTTAACCCGGTCCCCGCTGGACTGCAGAGCTAAACATAAGACGGCGGTGTGTAACGGTGTTTCCCCCCCCTCCGTCCCCCCAATCGCAAATAAGGGCCATTACAGGGTGTGTGTGGTGCATACCTGCTGGTAACAAGAGGGCTGAGTCATCCGAAATGACTTTGGGACACAGGATCAGGCTTCTGATGTCCATACCCCAGATAATACTTAGCAGTGCAGCGCCTCCATCTGCTGTAGGCTCCAGAGATGTATGGAGATGATCTCCCAAGGTAGAACTTGTACTCTCCCCCCAGTTGGATCACACACCAGGCCGGAGGTATATTGCAAATAAAACGGTTTATTACTGCAGTCTTTGCAGTAATACAGAGCTACTTAGCAGTCTTCTGCCGGTTACAGTCTCTTTACTCGCAGCTATCACTGGAGATGGTCCCTGGACCGTCACTACAGGCCAAGGACATCCGCAGCCGTCCTAACTCTTCCCCACCTTCCTAGTGGAGGCAGAGGTATAATCACACTCACTCCTCCCTGCAGGGAAGAGCACATGGGTAGGCCCCAATCTCAGGCTCCCAGACACGTTACCTGCCTTCCACAGAAGGAAGGAACAACGTCCAAATTTAGGGCCATCCTGCCCTTAAGTACAGCCAGAAGGTTGGCACCCCGTTGTCCCAGCTACAACAGGATGTACCACCCCTGCTGTCACTCAAATGCAGTACCAAAGGTGAAGGGGAAAACCCCATACCAACTACTGGCAATCTGTTAGTACCAGGGTTTACTGCCAGCCCATTGGGTAGAATAGTAGCCAGGGGGTACCCCACTACACATGCATAACATTAACTTGGAGGATTCACCCTGTCACATGAGTGTACTATCATTGCCTACTAACATTCACACCTTTTGGGGCTCTTTGTGCTTTGTTTGTTGAACTTTGGGCTAGGAACCTGTTCATTGTGAGCAGCAATCGCCAATTTGGACTTTTATTGCAGATCACCATTGTCATTGTACAATTTCAGTCGTTACAGTATTTGCGCTTTTTGGGTTCATTTTATATCAAAATGAGAAAAAATAAATCCTTGTTGAATATATGTACTGCTCCTTTGTCATTTCTATCTTGGATAACATGTCATGAGGACGAAAGTCAACAAGAGGAAGTAGTGTTATCCGGTTCTGCATTTCTGCTCTTTTTTAGCTGTTATTCCATTCACTCATTGGCAGGGTGTGATTGCATGATTGCTAAAGGGGGGGCGGCGGGTAATATTACGCTTTTAACCCATTATGAGGAACCAGGGGGGGTCTGTGTATCAATGGAAATGTGGTGCCAAATGTATGCAAATTTCCATTTCCATCTTGTATTTCTTTGCACTGTGTTTCATGTTCTTTGCTCCACTCCACTATCTTATATGCATCAGTTTGCAATTTGGGAAATCAGTAGGGGGCAGAAGGAGGAGTTAAAGGGGAATTACATGCTACATATATTATAATGAGAAATGTGTGTTTGTGCATTACTCTTATCATTTAAAAAAAATGTTCAAGTCCGAAGGTCCAAACTTGTCTGACTAATAATTTGCATTAATTGTACTTCTCCTTGTGCTCTCTTTATGTTAATACATTGCCCTTGACGTCTTATCTCTTAGGGTCAGGGGAATTGAAGCAATGGGGATACAAAACAGAAGTGAGAATTAAGACTCATTATTATTACAATGCCACATATTGCTATTTTCTGCCAATTAACTGTATATTTACCCTTATACAATTAGGTCCGGAAATAATTGGACACTGACACAATTTTCATAATTTTGGCTCTGTACACCACCACAATGGATTTGAAATGAAACAACCGAGATGCAATAGAAGTGCAGACTTTCAGCTTTAATTCAAGGGGTTGAACAAAAATATATTGTATGAAACGTTTAGGAATTGAACCATTTTCATACACAGTCCCCTTATTTCAGGGGCTCAAATGTAATTGGACAAATTAACACAATCATAAATAAAATGCTAATTTTTAATACTTTGTCGAGAATCCTTTGCAGGCAATGACTGCTTGAAGTCTGGAACGCATGGACATCACCAAACGCTGGGTTTCCTCCTTTGTGATGCTTTGCCATGCCTTTACTGCAGCTGTCTTCAGTTGTTGTTTGTTCGTGGGTCTTTCTGCCTTAAGTTTTGTCTTCAGCAAGTGAAATGCATGCTTGACCATGTTTAGATCAGGTGATTGACTCGGCCATTGCAGAATATTCCACTTCTTTGCCTTAAAAAAACTCCTGGGTTGCTTTCACAGTATGTTTTGGGTCATTGTCCACCTGTAAAGTGAAGCGCCGTCCTATCAACTTCGCTGAATTTGGCTGAATCTGAGCAGACAATATATCCCTATACAATTCAGAATTCATCCGGCTGCTTCTATCTTCTGTCACATCATCAATAAACACTAGTGACCCAGTGCCATTGTAAGCCATGCATGCCCATGCCATCACACTGCCTCCACCGTGTTATACAGATGATGTGGTATACTTCGGATCATGAGCCGTTCTAAGACTTCTCCATACTTTTTTCTTCCCATCATTCTGGTACAGGTTGTTCTTAGTTTCATCTTTCATAAAGGGGGAATGGGAAGGGAAAAACTCTTGCAACAGTCTATATAGGGAGGTGCCAGGGGTAAGAGAAACTGGACAAAGTATGCTGCTTGCCGAGGCAGGCGGAGGAGACCCCTATATAACTAGCACTCAAGGGAAAACCAAAAATCAAGAAATGAAATGACTGACAAGTGTATAAAAGTAAAAATACTCACAAAAACACACAACGCTAAAGTTTAATGGTTAAACTATATATGGTTATTTTAACCATTAAACTTTAGCGTTGTGTGTTTTTGTGAGTATTTTTACTTTTATACACTTGTCAGTCATTTCGTTTCTTGATTTTTGGTTTTCCCTTGAGTGTTAGTTATATAGGGGTCTCCTCCGCCTGCCTCGGCAAGCGGCATACTTTGTCTAGTTTCATCTGTCCAAAGAATGCTGTTCCAGAACTGGGTTGGATTTTTTAGATATTGTTTGGCAAAGTCTAATCTGGCCTTTCTATTCTTGAGGCTTATGAATGGTATGCACCTTGTGGTGGACCCTCTGTATTTGCTCTCATTAAGTCTTCTCTTTATGGTAGACTTGGATAATGATATGCCTACCTCCTGGAGAGTGTTCTTCACTTGGCTGTATGTTGTGAAGGGGTTTTTCTTTACCATGGAAAATATCCTACGATCATCCACCACTGTTGTCTTCCGTGGACGTCCAGGCCTTTTTGTGTTGCAGAGCTCACCAGTGCGTTCTTTTTTTCTCAGAATGTACCAAACTGTTGATTTGGCCACTCCCAATGTTCCTGCTATCTCTCTGATGGATTTTCTTTTTTTTGTAACCAAAGGATGCCTTGTTGCATGTTGTGGGTTCACAGCAACAGCTTCCAAATGCAAATGCCACACATGAAATCAACTCCAGACCTTTTACCTGCTTAATTGATGATGAAATAACGATAGCCCACACCTGTCCATGAAACACCTTTTGAGTCAATTGTCCAATTACTTTTGGTCCCTTGAAAAACAGGGGGCTACATATTAAAGAGATGTAATTCCTAAACCCTTCCTCCAATTTGGATGTGAAAACCCTCAAATTAAAGCTGATAGGCTGCACTTTAAGACCATATTCATTATTTAACTGTAACTTGAATTTATTTTAGTACACAGCCGAAATAACAAAACTTGTATCAGTGTCCAATTATTTCCGGACCTAACGGTATATATCACTGCCCTAAATCTTTTTCAGAATATTCTCTTTATTTGTCTTGTTTCACTACAGTGGATAAAGTTTGTATTGCTCTATTTATTTATTTATCCACTCCCATGATGAGTGGACCACAAATAGTTTAGCCTATCTACATTTATTTTATCCTTTTTTATCATTATTATTCTAAATGTATGCTCTATACCTTTTTTGTTGGAAAGTATATGATTTATATTGGATTTTGAAAATAAATATTTTTTTTTTCATGCAGTCTTTTCATTAAATTAATATCTCGGATTATACTAAAGTTTGCCTGGGGTTGGCTATGTTCTAGTATATTCCTATGGTGCTCACCCTTTTCTACCCTTATTGTGGATATAACACAAGCACTATATTTTATGTATTGCACCATAATTCTGAATGCAACCTGTATTGTATACATTAGAATTTCTGAAGCCCATCATAAGAAAACATTACTAAAGTGTCTTGCAAGAAAAACACCTCCCAGTTCGAGGTGGATATAGATACTGAGACACAATTGATGTACAAAAAGGTGTATTATACATGAAAGAATTTTAAAAAAATAAAGAAACCGGTCCACATTAGGGTGGAAACGTTGGTCCATTTTTTGTATCATTTCAAGTATAAAACATCTTTTTAACATCAATTTTTGTGTCTCAAGTAACCCCTTTTTCAGTAATTATATACACTGCTGTATATGGTTTTTTTCCTGTCCCCTGAGGAGCACTCTTTGTTGAATGTGTTACATATACTAGATGACATCATAAAACGTGATGCTGTGTTTATTTATAAATGCATCTGTTGCATTGTGCTGTATTCCCCTTGATGAAGGCCCAAAATTGTGTTTTCTACACTTAATATACCCATTTTATTGAAGTGAATCTGGTATGCCTGGTTTCTTTCTGGCTCTACTTTTGGAAATACCCTAACAGGTTTAAGCCCCTATTCTATATGCTGGAAAGTTGTTTCCCTGTGCTATAAAATACATTACTTCCATTGAAAATGACTTTAGTAATATGAGCATATTCAAAGCTTATTTCAATGAATGCTAAATGTTTGCTATTTACTTGTTGCCCGTGATCCAACTGGAATTGCAAAGCACAGCACAATAAGGTGCAATATTCCTAGATTTTGCAAAGGCTTTTGATACTGTTGATCATACTATCCTGCTTAACAAACTCCAGAGCTCTGGAATAGGGAAGCATGCTTTAAACTGGTTTCAGTCCTACCTATCAGGTAGATCCCAACATGTATCCATCTCAGGCTCTAACTCCAACCCCCTGGATATCACCTGTGGCTCTGTTCTGGGGCCCCTACTCTTCTCAGTGTTCAATAATGATCTTCCCACAGCTTGTAATGAAGCTTCAATACACATGTATGCAGATGACACAATCCTATATGCACACAGCCCTTGCCTGTCTGACCTTGAGCACATACTTCAGTCTGACTTTTTGAGACTCGAAAACTGGATTTCCCAAAACAAACTGTTTTTAAACACTGAAAAGTCTGTAACAATGGTATTTGGGACCAAGACTAAATTTTGAAAGCTTCCAAAAAAGCACTAAAAACAGTAGACAATAATATATGTCCATATAAATAGTCAAATGTTTTCAACCCCAAAAGAAACGTTGGACTAAGTGTGCTTGTATACCATCTTTAATACAGGTTTTTCTTTGCATTACTACCACCGAGTGCTGTTCTGTTTTTACTCTTTTCGGGTTGACAACATTTGACTATTGATTTCTATAGAACATGCACCACCATATTACTGCATTTGGAGTGCCAGCTGTGTGTGTCTGTGTGTGTCTGTGTCTCTCTCTCCTCTCTCTCTCTCCTCTCTCTCACGTGAAAAATGCGACAAAAAGCCTCCACAGTTAGATATAGCCAATAAAGAATATCACTTGGGAGCACATTCACATATCTTAGACAGGTCTGCAACCCTGCGTTTCAACCATTAAGACATGTGAATGTGATCACAAGTGATATTCTTTATTTTATATACTGTATATATGTATATATATATCCATGTAGAGGTATCAGTACCGTGTTAGCCGAGCTTCAATAATCAAAGAAATAGATGATACCGTTCTGTGGCTGACGAAATGCTTTTATTTGTGCAAGCTTTCGAGATACACTGATCTCTTCTTCCGGCGATGTTACAAATATGTGTATATATATATATAAATATGTATGTAGCCATGCATAATAATGACTGCATACATCTTCACTGTTGGCAGTAAGTCCTGGTAAGTACAGGCCTGCCAACAGTAGTTATGGAGGTTTTCCCTCACACCCTGGTGTGGTGCCCTGTGTAAGGAAGGGAGTGGCTGTATGCTCTGAGTCCCTGGATAGTGACATCAGAGATGCGCCTGCCCCCTGAGGTATAAAGGGCACAACACTGTCAGTTAGTGTTGTGGCAAAGTAGTTGCAAGTGTTAACCAGCAGTTGTGTGAAGCGGTTGGAGGAATACTTTTGTGACCCTAGTGCTGTAACTAGCGGTAGCAGAGTGACCAATCGAGTCTGTCTAAGCCACACTGTGTCCAGGGACCTGGCGCAGTGGTGATCTCCCTAGGAGAAAGGGAATCCCACTTCAATACGGGAGGGCGTACCTGGCAAAGGGACAGCACGGAGAGATGTGCGGCTAGAGCCGGCAGCTGCATGGGGCAGTCTGCTACATCCCAATCTACAATAAAGATGCCATGTTCAAAGAAACCCCCACTGTGTGAGTGTGAAGTTACTCAGCAGTGGCAGTCACCACCGAGAAGGAGTTCCTCACCAGGACCATCTCCCTGATGAGGTGGAGGCGCTGCACGTGAAGTAAGTTGGACTCGTAACCACTACCTCAGATACCTGTCCTGTCCTGCTACCATCCTCTATAACACCAAGCGGGAGACTCAGGAGTCCTGTTACTAGCAGGTGCACCACCACACACGACCTTGTAATGGGGACCGGTTAGACCACACGGGCCAATGTGAGATTGGGTGGGTCAGACAAGGGGGGTCCAGCCGTTACATGTATATATATATATATTAGAAAAGAAAAAAGAGAGAGAGCGCACGCCTCATACAGTAGCATAATACAGTACATTTATTGGGAAAGGGGAGGGGGTGGGTAGAAAATCCACTCACAAGGGTAGATTAAAATCAAGCAGTGTGTGAAATATATCACCGCCAACTCTGGTCACTCAGCCTCCAGACCCTGCAGTCCAAATCTCACTTGAAGCTGCTGGTAGGTGTTCTCTGGTGCATGAGTAGAAAGGCTCCTTAAAATCAATGATGCAGTCTTTGAGTTTTAGGAAAATCTTCAACCCTTTGAGAAAGTCACAACACGTGACGAAATGCGGTAGGGAACGGAACTGCGTCATCATGCAAGCGCATGACAGGCCGTATCGAGCGCTGATACACATCGCGGCCAGCAGAGATTGGAGATTTTCCTAAAACTCAAAGACTGCATCATTGATTTTAAGGAGCCTTTCTACTCATGCACCAGAGAACATCTACCAGCAGCTTCAAGTGAGATTTGGACTGCAGGGTCTGGAGGCTGAGTGACCAGAGTTGGCGGTGATATATTTCACACACTGCTTGATTTTAACCTACCCTTGTGAGTGGATTTTCTACACCCCCCCCCCCCCCCTCCCCTTTCCCAATAAATGTACTGTATTATGCTATGGGGCGTGCGCTCTCTCTCTTTTTTCTTTTCTAATAGGTATCATCTGGATGTGGTTCATCCTATTTGAGAGCTGCCAGAGATCCCCTCATACCAGGACTATTTTTCCTATTTAAGGACTTTCACTCAAGGACTGGTTTTTATATCAATTTTTCTTTTTGCTTGTATTTTATGTTATCACATGTTTTTGGAGTGTTGTCTTAAATTGTTTTTCACGAAATAGGAGCACATAATATATGTTATATATATTTATTTTAAATTGTAGTATACACATCTATAACTTTTAGTGATTTTGCCTATTTAGAAATATTCATTTAAATTATCATTAATAATATTTTTACACTATTTCAACACTTCTTAATTGGCGCTACTTCACTCCCTTTTCTTTTTCATGTGTATATATATATATATATAATATATATACTGTATATATATTAAGTTTTTAATATTGTTTTTATTGAAAGTTATCAATAATTAAACACTGTATGATGATTACAGTACAGTAGTTTAACATATTCTTCTTTTTTTACTTTTAGCAGCAACGAAAAACTTATTCTTCAAGCAACATGGATCACAGCACATTATCTCAACATCACCGTTTTATTGCCTTGTGGAGCTAACCTTATCCCCTTAACATTCTATCTTTTTAAATTTGGTTCATTACGCATCTGTAAGTTTTGTTTCCCTTCTAACTAATTACTCTCCAATTATGTATTTTCTTTATTTTGAACTAACACAGAATTCTCTCCTCTGAGAGACTTCAAACTGGGACCCAGTTTGTACATTGAAATCTGTTCATTATGAGTTGTTTTGTGTCTTCTGGGAGAGTTGTAATAAATAAATCCATATGTTGAAGAAATGATCAGAGTTTCTGTCAGTTTTTAGCTGCTTCTATCCAATCTATTATAAATATGAATATCAACTTTTCTTTAACGACATTTACATTTGGTGGTGTATTACTGATCCGACACTGCAAAATTGCCTTATTCGCAACCATAGATAGTTTTTCTATACATTTGCTAATATTTCTATCCACTATTTGAACTATGACTTAATTATTTTCCATTCATCCAAAAATAGGCCATATTGAAGTGAGATCAAAATTCTGTCTTGTTGTCTCAATGCAGAAGCCATGAACCTCTCTCCAAAAATTTGGAATTAATTTGCAACACCAAAAAAAAGTGCCTCAGATTCGCACCGGGAGCGGCACATTTTTTTTTGCATCCATCATCTTCCATTATATTAAGTCTCCTGCGGCATTTTGGAATGAGATAAGTTCTATGTAGTAATCTATATTTTATTTCCTGATACAACGCAGCAGATATTAATTCCAAGGATTTATTGAATATCTACATTCTGTACTAACGTCTGGAAAATTAAAATACCATTTCTGTAAATCACCCTTCAATTTTGTATAATCTAAGTCTTTTCTGATGCAGTTGTATAATGTAGATGTAGATATTTTTGTGATATTGGTAACTTCACCAGATCCTCTGAAGAAAGGGTGCACAAATTTTTCTGTTTGCACCCCCCTTGTCTACTCTCTCCCCCTGCTTGTGCCCCACTCCTCCCTCCCTCCTTACCAGCTCTCTGGAATCGGCAGGTTCATATAACGTCAACAATGTCATGTGACATTGCATTGCCATGGCAAAGCGTTGCCATTCGACCCTGCAACATCATTTGACGTCGTGTTGTCATGGCGATGTGTCACCGAAGAACCGGCTGAAAGCAGGTAAGAGGAAGTTATAGAGGCCTCACTCCTCCCCCGGCATCTAATTTAAATGGGGAAGAGAGCAGGGCCTCTGTAAGCACCGCGCCCTCCCAGAAAATCCCGCGCCCCCCAGTTTGCGCACCCTGCTCTAAAGGATTCCTAAAATCTATGATAAACCAGACATGACTTACTGTTTGGTTTTTAAAGTGGCTGAAGAACTAGTTTCTTCAAAATGGAGAGAACCAATATAAATGCTTGTCACACAGAGCCATTCCAAAACTTCTAATATTTTACATGCTACAAGCAGCAAATGTGGGTCTCTAGTTAATCTGAAACGTGGCCCCCTGTTAAATATGTTGTGCAGTCCTCCTTCCCATGCTGCAGAAGCTTGTAGACTCTTTCATTTAAATGGAGTATCACACTTCTCCAGCATGCAAAAAATGGCTTCACATCATATTGATTTAGGAGGAGAAGGAGTGTGTGTCTGCCTAGGAGGTCTATAAACGTGTGTATGACATAATGGGTCATGGTAGGCAATAAATGGGTCCAATGGTGTCCAAAAGCACAGCTGCAAAGGAAGCTGATATTTTGCCAGGTTCTGCAGAGAAATAGTTGGTCCTATGCTTCCAAGCTTTGGCATGACTTGAAGAGAACCATGATATTGGCTGAACTGAGGAACGAGGCCACTGTGACTACAGAGGTCACTGCCCTGGGATAGTGTTTGAAAGATGCCTGCAGTCTACTTCTTCCATTAGAAAACCAAGGATTTTAGCAGGAACCCATTGGAAATCTGATGCTTTTTTTGAGATGTTAGAGACATTGTAGAGCACAAATAAAATAAGCATGTTTTATAAAAATATGAACATTTTATCATATTGTAATACTCCTACATTTCCTGCTGTTAACTCTTATTGTGCGTGTTTGGGTATGTTCATCATATATGTTTCAAAGCTGTACTTAGAGGTCACAATAACAGCGCTTTCACTTTTAAAATATTCTTTTTATTGACTATTACATTGCTTAGGTAACACCTTCATTTTCATTGATGAATTACTGTTCATCCAAGAGGTTCACACATACTATTATGATCAGCTTGTCACATACAGTACAGCACCAGCACGATATTCTGAAAGAACATATCATATAATAAATTGATTACAGATATGGACTGTAATGTTACCAGGGAAATGATTGCCCATATATGAAATTAATTGGTGTCTAGGTAAAAGACAAATCGGGCCCTTTTATTAAACTGCAATATATATTTTTCCTGAGCACCCACCATATTTATTAACACCTGCAAAAGCAAAATGTTGCAATATATACCTCCTCATTTGCATATGGATATCGTGCGGTAAGAGATAAAAGTTGTAATATTAATTATTGCGACTTCTACACTACCACACAACAACTATACAAATTGGCAGAAGCTTGATACTCTTACAGGCAGCAATATGATGCAGATTACAGCATTAAATCACCTGTGGCATCAAGCAACCTTGTATACAGTAAAGAAAACAAATGATAATATCAAAATTAATTTATCATACTATCTAGCCTAGTCATCTATATGTTGGCTGATATACAGGTAGACTTATTGGACTTTCATGAATAGCATATAAATAACTATTTATGTTAGATTTGGTCATTTATATACTGATTGGAAAAATAGTTGCTGGAACAATGAACTTCCTTTTCCAGTGAAAAAAAATGTTTATTGAATACAGGGAAAGTATGTGGAAATGGCCATTATTTGCATGAAAATATAATTTTAGCACTTTAACCCTTTGAGTGCTGGAAGGTCCATGGCCCCACAATGCCAAGGCCCCTCCAGCTCTTGCGAAGCAATCCTACTCTTCCGTTCCTCTTTTGGTGGTGCACAGAATACCCCTGGAGTTCTAAAACCCTGACGGAATTACTATCCCCTGGAGCAGGGCAGGGTAGTAGCCAAAACCAGACATGACTACACTTATTAATAATGCTAAGTCTCCTGGTTTTAAGTCAAGTTCCCCTTTCTGTGATTCCCCTATAATGTCTGAGATCCCTTTGACTGATTCTAAGGTTCCTGCTTTAAAGACAGGTTTGCCTTTCACTGATGTCCTCACATGGTTAAATATACCTATTTCTGTTTCCTCTAAGACAAGTTCCCCTACTGCTGTGTTCCCTGCAGGGCAAGATACCCCTATACTTGAATCTAAGGCTCTTGCCTTAAAGTTCCCAACAGTATTTGCTATACCCATTGTTGATTCTCCGACTACCACTTCAAAGACAAGCGTATATTTCTCTAAACCCTCTGCAGTACCTAGTATAACCACTGGTGATTCTCAGACACCCACTTCAGAGACAAGCTTATCTTTCACTGATTCCTCTGCAGTGTCTGTTATAACCATTAATGACTCTAGGACTACCATTGCAAAGACCAGTTTAAGTATCACTGATTTTTTTCTGCTGTGTCTGAGGTATCTATTACTGACTGTAAGGCTACATCCATGGTGCCCGCGCGCGGCGTCATGCTCGTTTGTAGCTGGAGCGATACACGACTATAGGATTGCGCGACGGAGGGCATGCCGGGAGGCGTTCAAGTGACATCACGTGAGCGGTTTACCCTCATTGGCTGAACCGCGCATGTAACTTGGCCGTCGCTCGGCAGAATCAAATTAATTTGATTCCTTGCGTGCGGCCTAAGATTCCCGCATTAAAGACTAGTTTTCCTCTCAGTGATTACCCGGCAGTATCTGATGATTCCTCTGCTAAGTCTATGACCCTCACTGCAGAGACAAGTTTTCTGCACATTGATTCTCTTGCAGAGCCTGATGTATCTATGGCAGATTCCAAGGCAAGTTTACTGCGCACAGATAAGATGCTATGTGTAACTGGACTAGGCAAGAGGATTGTATCTGTGCCTTTCATTGGGCCCCCGCAGTCTCTGTCCATGCGGTCCTCTGACCGGATTCAACCTACAGTATGGTAGAAAATTCTCATGAACATTTACATGCTGATCAGTCATATAATTACTCCACCAGAACTTTTGCCTTATTATTCTGACCAACCAACTGTGCTTCTTATTCTGTACTCTGGAACTACTATGGAGCAATTCACATTGGTCTTTCGGCCTTCTGATGGGCTTATACAGCCTGTGCCCGAGTCCCCAGCTTTGCTATCACTCTGCATGTTCAAGAATTCTGACTCACATTGTGAACTGCTATATATGTACACGCAATCTGCTGAGCAGCAAGTCTTTGCCATAATTTTTATTGATGCCTTTGATGTTAGCATAGGGGGTAGTTATCACAGCTCAACCTTAATATTCAACAATTTATTTGAAAAAAATGGTGGTGCATGGGGAATAAAAATATATATATTACAAATAACCAAGAATGGTCACAAAACGATTCCCATTGATTTGCACACACCCTAAATTACCATACCCAGTGTATGAATGAACAGATTAGTCCCAGCATCCATATAATGCAAAATACCAGAGGGTTAAAAAAACAAAAATAATAAAATTTTAATTAATCAATGCTAACTCTTCTAGAAAAAAATCTTTATATTCATTTTATATACTAATAAAATCATTTAAAAGGAAAACACTGTAGTATGCCTGTATATTTGTTTCAACAATTGTAAATATGTGCACAAGGTAAGTATGTGTTTGTTCACATCACGTACTGTATGAGCAAGTTCAAATCAATATGAAGTCTCTAAATAATGACCCCTCACAAAATTCAGATAAATGGTGAATATACACACAATGTATTCAAGATGTGATGTATTCTATACATAAATACGAAGTACAACCATAGGTAACAAT
Source organism: Ascaphus truei (assembly GCF_040206685.1). Classification (NCBI taxonomy): domain Eukaryota; kingdom Metazoa; phylum Chordata; class Amphibia; order Anura; family Ascaphidae; genus Ascaphus; species Ascaphus truei. The sequence goes on along the minus strand of NC_134483.1, from coordinate 488,394,549 downwards.
TTATGCAACATTGTGTATCTGAAACATTAGTGGCTAAACAGACTCATTTGTAACGATCGTGTGCCCAGTATGCACTATCATTTGTGCAGGCTGAGCCTATATCTCACTATATTTAAGTATATATAGTATGCACAACGATCGTACTGAGATGGAGTAACCAAATAGAGTTAATACAACCGTTTTCTCAGCGTCTTTTTTTTTTTTTTTTTAACTCTCTGGTATTTTGCATTATATGGATGCTGGGACTAATCTGTACATTCATACACTGGGTATGGTAATTTAGGCTGTGTGCAAATCAGTGGGAATCTTTTTGTGACCATTCTTGGTTATTTGCCTTTGATGTTACCCAGGTCTTTCTATGATGCACATCAAGACCTATAGTTCGGGTGACCAAAAGTAAAAACCGGCGACACATTAAAAAAATATTTATAAAACAAATGACATCACCAACTGCGCCCCTTCCCCTTTACAGTATATCTCTCCACCCCTCTCTGTCCCCCTTCTTACACACACCCCATCCTCTCCCTCTCCCCCCCTCCTGTAACCCCCATTCCTCCACCATCCTCTATCTCCCCCATCCTATCTCCATTCTCTGTCCTCCTATCCCTACATTCTCTGTCTCCCCACACCCCTCCATTCTCTCTCCCCCACATCCCTACATTCTCTCTCCCCCCATTCTCTGTGTATCTCTCTCTCCCCCATGCTGTGTCTCTGTCTCCCCACCCATGCTGTGTCTCCCCCCCCCTCCCCAAGCTGTGTCTCTCTCTCCCCCCATGCTGTATCTCTGTCTCCCTATTCTGTGTGTCTCTGTCTCCCTATTCTGCACCCTATCTCACTGACTTACTTCCGGGTCTTACTGCTGGGGCTCTGCTGAAGCTAACCCCGCCCCCATCCTCTTCAGCTGCAGTCAGACCCGGCCTCCGCACTCCTTCTGCTCTCCTCCCCGCTGGCATCCTCCGCTCTCTGCTCCCCCCGTGCTCTGATGTTCAAAACCGGGACAGTCAGAAAAAACGGGACATTTTAAAGAATGTCAGGCAACTGGGACAGACCTTAAAACAACGGGACTGTCCCGGCTAAACCAGGTGACATCTGGTCACTCTACCTATAGTATCACTGGTTTCTTTCTCAAAGATGGTATTCGCTACGATTCGGCTTCACCTCAAGTCTACTACCCGTCCAAGACGTTTCCGCAATAATTCCAGGTCGTCAAGATCTCCGATCATGCAAGGTCCTGATCGCCCGGAGGTCTCTCCTGAAGGAGGGGATACTGTAAGGGTTCTAGTCCTGGGTTTTACTGGAGCTTGCCCTTACGTGGCTGTTGTGGCCATCTTGGTTCCTGGCAAGCCTTTTCCTGAACTTGGTTATTGGCTGCACCTGTTCCAGGGCTTAAATAGCAGTCAGTAACTCCCAGCCCCTGCTTGAGCATTGTATGATTTACTTGTGTTCCTGGCCCCATTGTGTTCTGATTCCTGCCCTTTTCCTGAACTCTCCCTGTTCTTTTGGATTCCCTGTTGCCGACCTCAGCCTGTGACCCTGACCACCGCTTCTGTGCCTCCTGCCTTGACCCCAGCCTGTATCTGGACTTGCACCTTTGCCGCCTGCCTTGACCTCTGCCTCGATCATGACTAGTCTAACAGGACTCTGTCCACTGACTCTGGTTGTGATTTTATACTCCTACATCAGCCCTGCGGGTTCGCTTCCTATCAGAGACGAGCACCGTTATACAACCATGGGCTATGGATATAGTTGCTGTCCCCCACAGTTAATACATTGGACACAGTGTTGGCCGAGTTCATTATATAGAAACGCACCACACATACTGCACCGACACACTTTATTCGAGCAAATACCCAGTATGTACCTGGCAGATACCTGGAATGCACCGCTCCTCACCTCTGACAAGCCCCGTTGCGTTTGCCTTCCCAGCCTGGGTTCATGCCTGGCTGACGGGCGGCTGATCTGTTAAATGATAATGATTAGGATTTAATAGGCTGCAATGCTTCGCGTGTCTACCAGATGGCATAAATTCATGAATTGTAATGCAGTATATATATATATACTGTGCAGTATTGCAGCCAGCGGGAATAAAATGCTTCAATCCCTGCCTGGAAAATACCTCAATGCACTCGGGCAGAAAACAGTCACAAACCTCAATACACCCGGGTATACCCGAATTCGTGGGACTAGCCGAGCTCGAATAAAGTGTGTCGCCAGTGTAAAGTCATAATTAAGATATGTAAAGACTTTAGGGTCAATCAGGAACCCAAAAAATGAAGCAATGCTCTGCCTATACACAATGATTAATTTCAATGTTCTATTCATTTAACCTCAGCTTGTTTTTCCCAAGAGACCACCAATTCATAGCTGTGAACCAGCTCGAAGTTGGGAAATTGATCATGTTGATTTATGTGGGGCTCCCTACAAAACATACTGGACACCTAACAAGCTCCTATTAAACCCCCAAAATACCCACAACATATATATAAGCATATGAGTGTCAGAGGAGTGCTACTGAGCATGGCAATATATATTTAAAACCAGAGACATAACATAAAACACAGACAAAGCTCAGTTTTAGCACATCTAGTGAGACTCATACACGGTACAGTGCCTAAATATATATGTATAAATATCTAATAAGTAAATGGTCTTTTAGTTTGACATTTTTGGCCAAAATTGTTGTAAGCCCCTGAGCCAACGGCACGGCAGACCACATATCAGGGGTCCCTAACGCTAATATAAATTCTTAATAACCTGTGTAATAACAGGAAGAATGATTTATAGTAAATCTGTCAATATTAGTTGCAAAGTTCTAAGTCTGACTGAAGCTTTTATTAACCTGTACATTACCAGGAAAAGCACTCTGTATTAGAGATGTCACAGCCAAACTGCAAGCAGGCAAGTTCCCCTGAGTGGAAGATGCTATGGAGTGAGCCCATAACCATTTAAATGTGGGAGGGGGTGAGCTTAAATTAAGTAGGAGGTTGCCAACCTCCAATCAGCCATGACTAGCTGGACAAGAATTGTAAAACATACTGGACACCTAACAAGCTCCTATTAAACCCCCAAAATACCCACAACATATATATAAGCATATGAGTGTCAGAGGAGTGCTACTGAGCATGGCAATATATATTTAAAACCAGAGACATAACATAAAACACAGACAAAGCTCAGTTTTAGCACATCTAGTGAGACTCATACACGGTACAGTGCCTAAATATATATGTATAAATATCTAATAAGTAAATGGTCTTTTAGTTTGACATTTTTGGCCAAAATTGTTGTAAGCCCCTGAGCCAACGGCACGGCAGACCACATATCAGGGGTCCCTAACGCTAATATAAATTCTTAATAACCTGTGTAATAACAGGAAGAATGATTTATAGTAAATCTGTCAATATTAGTTGCAAAGTTCTAAGTCTGACTGAAGCTTTTATTAACCTGTACATTACCAGGAAAAGCACTCTGTATTAGAGATGTCACAGCCAAACTGCAAGCAGGCAAGTTCCCCTGAGTGGAAGATGCTATGGAGTGAGCCCATAACCATTTAAATGTGGGAGGGGGTGAGCTTAAATTAAGTAGGAGGTTGCCAACCTCCAATCAGCCATGACTAGCTGGACAAGAATTGTAAAACATACTGGACACCTAACAAGCTCCTATTAAACCCCCAAAATACCCACAACATATATATAAGCATATGAGTGTCAGAGGAGTGCTACTGAGCATGGCAATATATATTTAAAACCAGAGACATAACATAAAACACAGACAAAGCTCAGTTTTAGCACATCTAGTGAGACTCATACACGGTACAGTGCCTAAATATATATGTATAAATATCTAATAAGTAAATGGTCTTTTAGTTTGACATTTTTGGCCAAAATTGTTGTAAGCCCCTGAGCCAACGGCACGGCAGACCACATATCAGGGGTCCCTAACGCTAATATAAATTCTTAATAACCTGTGTAATAACAGGAAGAATGATTTATAGTAAATCTGTCAATATTAGTTGCAAAGTTCTAAGTCTGACTGAAGCTTTTATTAACCTGTACATTACCAGGAAAAGCACTCTGTATTAGAGATGTCACAGCCAAACTGCAAGCAGGCAAGTTCCCCTGAGTGGAAGATGCTATGGAGTGAGCCCATAACCATTTAAATGTGGGAGGGGGTGAGCTTAAATTAAGTAGGAGGTTGCCAACCTCCAATCAGCCATGACTAGCTGGACAAGAATTGTAAAACATACTGGACACCTAACAAGCTCCTATTAAACCCCCAAAATACCCACAACATATATATAAGCATATGAGTTGGCAACCTCCTACTTAATTTAAGCTCACCCCCTCCCACATTTAAATGGTTATGGGCTCACTCCATAGCATCTTCCACTCAGGGGAACTTGCCTGCTTGCAGTTTGGCTGTGACATCTCTAATACAGAGTGCTTTTCCTGGTAATGTACAGGTTAATAAAAGCTTCAGTCAGACTTAGAACTTTGCAACTAATATTGACAGATTTACTATAAATCATTCTTCCTGTTATTACACAGGTTATTAAGAATTTATATTAGCGTTAGGGACCCCTGATATGTGGTCTGCCGTGCCGTTGGCTCAGGGGCTTACAACAATTTTGGCCAAAAATGTCAAACTAAAAGACCATTTACTTATTAGATATTTATACATATATATTTAGGCACTGTACCGTGTATGAGTCTCACTAGATGTGCTAAAACTGAGCTTTGTCTGTGTTTTATGTTATGTCTCTGGTTTTAAATATATATATTGCCATGCTCAGTAGCACTCCTCTGACACTCATATGCTTATATATATGTTGTGGGTATTTTGGGGGTTTAATAGGAGCTTGTTAGGTGTCCAGTATGTTTTACAATTCTTGTCCAGCTAGTCATGGCTGATTGGAGGTTGGCAACCTCCTACTTAATTTAAGCTCACCCCCTCCCACATTTAAATGGTTATGGGCTCACTCCATAGCATCTTCCACTCAGGGGAACTTGCCTGCTTGCAGTTTGGCTGTGACATCTCTAATACAGAGTGCTTTTCCTGGTAATGTACAGGTTAATAAAAGCTTCAGTCAGACTTAGAACTTTGCAACTAATATTGACAGATTTACTATAAATCATTCTTCCTGTTATTACACAGGTTATTAAGAATTTATATTAGCGTTAGGGACCCCTGATATGTGGTCTGCCGTGCCGTTGGCTCAGGGGCTTACAACAATTTTGGCCAAAAATGTCAAACTAAAAGACCATTTACTTATTAGATATTTATACATATATATTTAGGCACTGTACCGTGTATGAGTCTCACTAGATGTGCTAAAACTGAGCTTTGTCTGTGTTTTATGTTATGTCTCTGGTTTTAAATATATATTGCCATGCTCAGTAGCACTCCTCTGACACTCATATGCTTATATATATGTTGTGGGTATTTTGGGGGTTTAATAGGAGCTTGTTAGGTGTCCAGTATGTTTTACAATTCTTGTCCAGCTAGTCATGGCTGATTGGAGGTTGGCAACCTCCTACTTAATTTAAGCTCACCCCCTCCCACATTTAAATGGTTATGGGCTCACTCCATAGCATCTTCCACTCAGGGGAACTTGCCTGCTTGCAGTTTGGCTGTGACATCTCTAATACAGAGTGCTTTTCCTGGTAATGTACAGGTTAATAAAAGCTTCAGTCAGACTTAGAACTTTGCAACTAATATTGACAGATTTACTATAAATCATTCTTCCTGTTATTACACAGGTTATTAAGAATTTATATTAGCGTTAGGGACCCCTGATATGTGGTCTGCCGTGCCGTTGGCTCAGGGGCTTACAACAATTTTGGCCAAAAATGTCAAACTAAAAGACCATTTACTTATTAGATATTTATACATATATATTTAGGCACTGTACCGTGTATGAGTCTCACTAGATGTGCTAAAACTGAGCTTTGTCTGTGTTTTATGTTATGTCTCGGGCTCCCTACAAATTCATGAATGTAGTAGTTGTGCTTTACTGCCATATACAATGTATTAAATTACAACATTAGAATGATGTTGGATAGAATCTAGGTTATTATAATATTACTGTCACCAATGCATTACCTAAAAGATGGTGTATGGGGTCCATCATGAAATTGATAGCGGTATATTCTTCTTTTTTTTTCTTATAATAAAATCCTGACGTGTCTGAAATCCACTGTGACATTTCTATACATGTAACATTTATTTTTTCACTAATTACTTTATTCACATGCTATTTATTGAAGTCAAATACCTGGCACTATCAAGCTACCGTAAAACAACTAGAAATTGTTAGGAGCTACTCCAGGCTGGCGTTAGGACTATCTTGCTTATGTATGTAATGGCCACTGTATAAATATGAAAGATATCCTAAACCAACCTGGAATATGTCATACAAGTAAATTCAATAAACTTTCAACAACTTTTTAATATTTAAACCGCTTAGTAGCACAAGTGTATAACTTGCCATGGGAAGCCCATGACTAGCTGACCACAAAAGGGATAGTACTGTATATAACTACCAGTAGACAAACTTCTCTCCTTGCATACCAATGAGGCTAATAAGGCATTGCTTGACAATGATTACTAACCCCCATGACAAATAAGGGGTTAACCACTCCCTCCCACGGGGGTCGTAACCACCCACCTCAGGGTATCTGCTCCCATAACCAACCACAGGAGCTGGACATCTCTCAAAAAGCAGTCTATGGTCTAAGGCTGCGTCCATACAGGGGCAGACTGCGCGAACGCACGCTGAGCGATCAGACTGCCTAAAGGCAGTGATCGCGTCTTTACAGCGTGCAGGCGCATGCGCACGGAAGCGGGAGCGCGATGCACGTGAAATCAGTCAAAACTGATTTCTCGTGCGATAGGTCGGTCACTTGAGCGGTTCGCCCAGTGAGGGCGAACCAGCTCCGTGACATCACTGGCCCGCCCATAGACACGCCCCCGGACGGAGCGCGTACTAAGGCCAGGGAAAGCACCCGCTTTCCCTCAGCCACAGCGCGCCTCCGCACGGCTGCAGCTTCTGTAATGTCTAAGGACGCAGACTACGTATGCAAAAACAGAAGAAAAGGGCCCACTAATGAGAGTACTCGACCCAAAAATGAATGAAATGTTGATTTAATTATAAAACTAGTTTATTGGGAGACATGCTCCAAAATATAAAATAAAGGGTTATAGTTGTTAATAAAAAAAAGTGTATACAGTCAAATTGTGTGAAAGTGGAAGGCTGCCACCCTAACAACAGTAGTACCTCGTCCAAAAAGCGCGAATATTAAGAGCAAGCTAAATACCAAACATGAATTGTACTCATTTGTGGTTAACCACAGTAGTACAGTATATGATGAGCAAACAAAACACTGTTGCTAAATATTGCAACAGTTAGCTCCTCTATGTTGCTAGCTGTCCTCACTCGTAGTGATCAAATAGATTTTACATTAATAGGTAGTACAAGGAATACTTGTGGGTTTGGAACACAGTATGTTAACCCCAGTTGGGTGAGCATAATAGATCCTCCCTGCTTATCAAATGAACCGAACTCCGGTCACTATAAGCTTTGAATCAGCTTGGAAATCAGCACAGGTTGTCTTAAGAGCTAATTGCTGTATACTGTATTATCTGTCAGCTCAGCACTGATTGGTTGTGAACCCATAGCTCCTCCCCTGGGTGAAATTCAGAGGTGGGGCTGTTAGCTTTAGGCCGACCTGACTCAGCGTGAGCCAGTCTCTTTGGGGGACGGTGCCAGCGTTTGGCGCCGAAAGGATGCAACTACTTGCAGATCCTTTGCAAATTGGCACACAGCGTCCCATGCGGTTCCCGTCTTCTTGGCGGGAGCACCATTTTGGGACTCATGCACATACCACCATGCAATAAACGCCATTTTAAAGACCTTTCTTGCACGCGGTCCCTCCGCTTCTGAGCGGGGAACTACTATTCTTATGTTGCAGATTCTGAGGCATAATTTACCTTCCAGTTTAAGCAAAACCCTCTGTAGTACGCTGCACTCGATAATTTTTAATTCAGAGCACCTGTGACTCTCTGCACATCAGCTGCTAGGTGTACAGCAATAATTCCTCCAGCAGAGGTTCTGGCGATTCAAACACATAGTAGGGACCTCCCCTCCTCAGACACTATCCTGCACACGTCTTTACCACCCCTCTTGAACCAGATACTGCAGTCCCTTTCCAAAGATTTCTGAGCCCTCAGCAATCAGAACACCCTCTCCAGGCGCTCTACACCTATCAATCCTCAAGGTGACTAGACTATAGCTATTGCAGTTACTCTTCAGCACAAGACTTCTCTTAGAGCAGCACAGGAACGGATCCTGGCCCCCCATCCTTCCTTGCACTCTGTCTGAAAGCGTACCTTCTCTGTACCTTTCATTACTGCTTTGCTCTTACTGTATAAGCCTGCACTACTGCATACTTCTCCCTCTATATATTGATAGATAGATAGATAGATAGATAGATAGATAGATAGATAGATAGATAGATAGATATAGTTTTTGTGGATCCCTAGAGATCCAATATACTGGCACAGCACAAGAGATAATCACATTATCTGCCATGGTGACCGAAACGTCGGGGATATGTGTAATATATATAATGGGTTGCTCAGTGAGTGGAGGTGTTGACCAAAACAATGACACTGACTTTGATGCAAATATCAGTGTTAGCTCCTTGTGATCTTGTTCATGTCCCTGTGATACCCAAATTAGATTGTAATCTCTGCAGGGCAGGGGCTCATCTTGCCTATAAAATTCTATATATAGCCCTGCGTACAGTGTCAGTACTATACACACAAAAACATTATATATATATATATATATATATATATATATATATATATATATATATATATATATATATATGAAAAAAAGAGGAAAAGCGCCCAATCCATGTGTGAAATCCAAATACAAAGTTTTAATATAAATAACAAGACAAATGTACACTCACAATTTGTCAATGCAAATAAAGCATTGTATGGGTAAACCCATGCGCCAACATATAGCCTGCTCGCCGACCGCTTGCTCCGTTACGTCAGACCTCACTACTGCCGGTGTATCACGGTAGATCGTCCCTCCGGCAAGTCAAATGAACAGCCTGTGGTTCCTGGCAAGTCCTGTTAGTGTTGCGTATTGCGTGCGTCTCAGGGAATGTCTTCCCCTTCCTGGCAAATGGCGTATGAGCTAGTCCACCACCGTAGCTCAGTAAAACCACGTGACCCTACGCGTTTCTTCCGATAACGGATTTCATCAGGGGAAGACGTGTACTCTCATTAGGTTGCTTTATGAGATTATTTCTGTCAAATCACAGCATGAGAATAAAATAGGTTCAATCATGACATGATATATGTAGCACTGTTCTCTTCCCCCCACCTGTGGGAGATGCACAGACTATGCTACATAGTGTGTGGTGCAATACCTGTTGCGGTCTGGAGAGCTTAGCGGATCTGCGATGTAGTGGAGATCAGGACAGGCTTAGGTTCGCTTTTTTGGTGTTCAGTGCCTCCAGCCGTAGTGGGTTCCAAGGTGTCCAGAAGTCAGCCCCACTATAAGAAACTCATAACAAGGGTCTTTATTCAGCACGGTAAGCATCCACTGCAGATGCACCTGTGAGCGCGAGCCACCGGGAAGCTTGCAGCAGGGAAGGTGTGGGGCCTGTCCGGCTGAGGGGGGAGAGTGATTGCCACCAGGAGGGGGGAAGGTGAGCTGTGGTCCGGCTGAGGGGGAAGAGTGACGGCCACTGGGAGGTGAGCTGCGGTCCGGCTGCTTGGGAAGAGTGACGGCCACCGGGAGGGGGGAGGTGAGCTGCGGTCCAGCTTAGGGGGGAGGTGAGCTGTGGTCCGGCTGAGGGGGAAGAGTGACGGCCACCGGGAGGTGAGCTGCGGTCCGGCTGTGGGGGAAGAGTGACGGCCACCGGGAGGGGGGGAGGTGAGCTGCGGTCCGGCTGAGGGGGAAGAGTGACGCCACTGGAAGGGGGTGCTGGTCAGAGGCGCACGCGGTCACGGTGTGAGGAGAGTGTGCATGTGTGTCTCTTCTCCCTGCCTGGCTGGCTCCTCCCTGCCTGGCCCGCAGGCCAATGAGCTGTCCAGCAGACATACACACACAAACATTATTTGAGACTTATATATATAGATATACAGATATATAACAGTCTCATAAGAAAGTCTTATCTGTTTATTGTAACTGTTGGGGAAGGCCTCTCTGCTCTCCTGGGTCAGAAACCTTGTGTGCTAAGGCAATGTCTGTCCAGGTATAAAGGTCTGGTCCCCTTGTCTTGCTATCAGAATACAGTCCAGACTTTCTGCTGCTCAAGACATCTGTTCCTCTGGTCAGTCCAGTGTGTACTAGGAAAAATCTGGTCTGTCTTTCCTGGGTCTGCTCCCATTGTGAGCTCAGGAATCCTCTTCCTGTTTCTCACATGACACTATTTCATAAAGCTGTGATTAGGCAGGGGGAGTTGGTTGATTGCACACCAGCAATTAACCAGCTTGGATTAGAGGCAAGTTTCTGAACAGGGATAAGTCCCTGTTATAGGGGGTCTCACAAAGCTGCTGACAAGAGGGTCACGGGGGGTGGCGGTCAAAACTCTACTTCTGGTCCCCGGGAAATCTGTCGGCGGCCCTGTATATATGTGTATATATATGAGTCTGGGGGGGGTCTGATCAGATTTGGAGCGTTGGTTAAGACAACAAGGACTTCTGGCAAGCATCGTGCAGCAGGACTCCAGCTGCTTCACGATATTTCCGGATCAAGTGCCCAGCTGATTGGTTATCCCTGATCACAATCTGAGGGCAGCGATTCCGGAGCAGACATGCTGGTGGTGATATTTCATTCACAAACGCTATTTTAACTGCTTACTGTTGTAAGTGTGGAAGGAAAAGGCTCCGGCGCCACAGCCTGTAACAAACTTCAGGGCACTTCCGGGTTGTAGGAAAAACTTTATTGGGACCTCACAGACACACAGCTACACCACAATCTCCCCCTCAACACGTTTCATCTTGAAGAGCTGTTCCTATCTTATTTACCGTTTTTTTGGTGCTATTACAGTGTGTGTGTGTGTGTGTGTGTGTGTGTGTGTGTGTGTGTGTGTGTGTGTGTGTGTGTGTGTGTGTGTGTGTATGTATATATATATTGAGGTTTATTCCTCGACTCTGCTATATATATATATATATATATATATATATATATATATATATATATATATATATAGTGACAAAAGACCCTTTTTGGCTGAAGGGTTCTTGTCTGGGATCCTTAAAACCCACTGTCTTTTAGGGTAAAGCACAGTCACCATCCAGCTGGTTTAAGTGATTTATTTTCTTTGTCACTCCAGCAAACAAAATCAAGACAAACAATAGAATCAAAAAATAAATCCTTGCTCTATCTGAACATTAACTAGACAGCAATTCTCTAGCTATCTTTGGGTGGCTTCCCACCTTACCAAACAATATAACACAGGTATCATAAGCAAACCTGCTGCAGGCCAGTGCCTGTCTGTAGCATCCAGCTCTCTAAGGCCTGGGTCCCGCTGCTTCCGACGGCCTGTGCGGCCGCGCGTGCGCTATGCACCATCTGATGTTATTCTCTCGAGCCGGTCCCAGTCCCCCCTCGCTGCACGGCTCACTACACGCTGGGACGTGTCAGCCGCCAGGGGATTAAAGAGAATTGTAATCCCAAGCGTCGATGCGTCACGTGGTGTGGCTGTGAGCCAATGAGGAGGGGAGGCTTCGGGAGGAGGGGAGGCTTCGGGGAGCGGGGAGGAGAATGTGGGGGGGAAAGCAGCAATTTTAAATAAACTCTGCAGCACCAAGGAAGTCACCCCTGCTCCCTCCCACAGACTCTCTCATCTTCGCGGGGGGGGGGGGGTGCCGTTGTACGCGCTGCTCATGTACTGCGGGACAATGTCAGTATTGGGTTGAAGGCCCCCCTAGCAGTGACGGGGTTAATTCGCCTGCCGAGCTGTGTGTCAGAGATCCCCCTTCCGATTCCCCCCCTGCTCCGATCTCCCCCCTGCTCTGATCCCCCGGGCTCCGATTCACCCCCCTACGTGTGTATTTGTGAGTGCGTGAGTGCCTGTCTGTGTGTGTATGTGTGTGCCTGTCTGTGTGTATGTGTGTGCCTGTCTGTGTGTGTGCCTGTCTGTGTGTATGTGCCTGAGTGCGTGAGTGCCTGTCTGTGTGTGTGTATGTGTGTGCCTGAGTGCCTGTCTGTGTGTGTGCCTGTCTGTGTGTGTGTGTGTGTGCCTGAGTGCCTGTCTGTGTGTGTGCCTGAGTGCCTGTCTGTGTGTGTGCCTGTCTGTGTGTGTGTGTGTGCCTGTCTGTGTGTGTGCCTGAGTGCCTGTCTGTGTGTGTGCGTGAGTACCTGTCTGTGTGTGTGCCTGAGTGCCTGTCTGTGTGTGTGCCTGAGTGAGTGCCTGTCTGTGTGCGTAAGCGGCTGAGGAGTTGAGGGGCTGAACGGCTGAGGGGCTCAGTGGTTGAGGGGCTGAACAGTTGAGGGGCTGAACAGTTGTGGGGCTGAGGAGTTGAGGGGCTGAGGAGTTGAGGGGCTGAACAGTTGAGGGGCTGAGGAGTTGAGGGGCTCAGCGGTTGAGGGGCTCAGGAGTTGAGGGGCTCAGCGGTTGAGGGGCTGAGAAGTTGAGGGGCTGAACAGTTGAGGGGCTGAGGAGTTGAGGGGCTCAGCGCTTGAGGGGCTCAGGAGTTGAGGGGCTCAGCGGTTGAGGGGCTGAGGAGTTGAGGGGCTCAGCGGTTGAGGGGCTGAACGGCTATGGGGCGGTCCCGCCCCCTCACGTCATGGCTGCGCCCCCCCCCACCCATTTTGGCCACGCCCCCGCGCCGGATAAAGTTTCCTGCAGACCGCGGATTGCGGTGCAGTGAGTTGCACGTGCCGCCGGCAACCAAGACAGCCGTGCGGACGCGTGCAATGGGGCCTTAGCCTTAGGCCTCGGCCAGGGTTCCTGCTGGCGTGCGGAGGCGCGCTGAGGCTCAGGGAAAGCGGGTGCTTTCCCTGGCCTTAGACAGCACGTCGTCCGGGGGCATGTCGGCGGGCGGGCCAGTGACGTTATGGAGCTGGTTCGCACTCATTGGGCGAACCGCTCAAGTGACCGGCACTGCGCTCCGGCGAGCGCTGAAATTTTAAATTCTGCTAAGACCGCTTGCGGAAGCGTAGGCGAGCCCCTACTAAAGCCGCTCTCATTGTGGCTGTAGGGGCTCACAGGTAAGTACAAGCGCGCCTCAGCACGCGCTGACCATGCCCAAGGCCTTAGCTGGAATAAGGGAGAGGGGAGAACTGATCCAGCCTGGCCTTTCTCAAACTCTGTTTATTAAGGTCAGGTGATCTGCACCGGCTGTGCTTGCAGAACCTGCCCTGGATCTTTAACCCTTAGTAGGGGCAGGTATAGTTTGCCAAAGCATGAGGTATATACCCCCCCTCTACAATTTGACCATCTTTCCTCTCACAATATATATACAGTATTTAGAAAAAGAAAAAAAGAAGTGCGTGCCACATAGCATAAATCCGTGCTGACATTTATTATCAAAAATAGAAGGTGTAAAATAGCCCACTCACAAGTGTAGCTAGGATATGCGAATTTAGAGATAATCTATCTCAGAGATGATACTCATCTGGAACTTCTCAGTTACCCCAAAAAGAGATTGTCACTCAGGATTCCAGGGGCCAAAATGAAACGATAAGTTCCTTGAGTAGAGTCCTCAAAAGGAGCAAAGTAGCGATAATACAAATAGTAGCAGTGCAGTTCGGCAAATGTGTCACTCTAACCACATAACATAGCGCAAGTGTCTCGATACACAAGCCGCTCATGGTAGCGTGATGACGTAATACGTCATACAGCATCCGGGTCCCAAAGCGTTTCGTCATCAAACGTGACTTCATCAGAGAGTAGAGAATCGAATGTCCGTGCACCTTATAAAGCCTGTTCCAGCTCTTAAATTAAGATATAGATAATAATCAATTACGAGCACCCAGTGGACAGCACTACTTAGTAAATATACCTCATGGAGTGTAGAACCATTTAAACAGACATCAACATGTACCAATTGCTTATATAAAAAATAAAATATACATAATATATATATTGATAAAACGGAACAACTAATAGGTGGTATTTTGCAATTTCTCTGAGCATTGCACGGTCTGACCTTGGGGTGAATTTGCTGGGATGTCCACTCCTGGGAAGATTGGCAATTGTCTTGAATGTTTTCCACTTTTGAATAATCTTTTTCACTGTAGAATGATGGACTTTAAATTGTTTTGAAATGGCCTTATAACCCTTCCCAGATTGATGCACAGCATCAATTGCTTCTCTAAGATCATTGCGGATGTCTTTCCTCATTGGCATTGTGTTAACACACACCTGAATGCTCCAGACCAGCAAACTGCTAAAACTTTGGCTTTTATAGAGGTGGTCACACTTTCTGATGATCAATTAATCAAGGGCATTTGATTAGCAGCACCTGTCTGCTACTTAGCATCTTAATTCCTATGGAAGCAGTAAGGGTGTACTTAGTTTTTCACACATGGCTTCTCCATTTGACTTTATTTTTGTTAAATAAATCATGACACAGTGTAATATGTCATGTGTTGTTGTTCATCTGAGGTTGTATTTACCTAATTTTTAGACCTGCTAAGGAACAGATGATTGTTATTATGTCCTGATATGTAAAACCATAGAATTCAAAGAGGTTGTACTATCTTTTTCACAACTGTGTATATATATATATATATATATATATAATATATATATATATATATACTGTATATATACTGTATATATACACATACTGTACATATTTTTAGATACATATATAAAAACTGGAAATTGATGGAAATTGATTAAATGTGATAGTGTACATAGCCCATGCTACAGTTGCAGCTTGTGGTGTGACTTTTGTATGGAGAGTTGGAGAGCTGATTTCATGCTTATACTCTTAGGTGGAGATTCAATAAGCCCCGACGAGAGGTATCACACCCCAGTCCAGCATTACCGGCCATTTGAATCAGTAGCATTTAACGCAGGATCAGGGCACTTGGTGAATCCTGGCTATAGGAGGACTCTTGCAGTAACAAAAACACACAACACACACCAGACAATAATAAATGTTCTGAAAATTAGTGAAAGATAAATGATTTGTATAATTCAGTGTAATCTTTTTAGCCTAGTGTGTGTGTGTGGGGGGGGGGGGGGGGGAGCAATGGCATTCCCTACAACAATGGTCAATATGCAAAATGTTCCTATCAGGGAGATTTGAGAGGAAATTGAGTAGCTCTCTTAATTTCCCATTGACTGCTATTGTACTAACAGAACTTTTATTAGACACAAAGTTGAAACATTATACATGAATCAGTCTCCTCCAACAAAATATAGAGAAGGTTGGCCAGTGTGGTTCTGCTTTTATGGAATGATTACTTTGTACACATTTGCTGACTGGTGGATTTGTTTCTAATTTTTGCATGTGGTTAAGCCTAGCAGAATGAGTGAGGTTTCCCATATTATTGATGGAATGCAAAGCAGGCAAAATTACTCACACAGTTTAATAGTGTATAAAGAGAAAATATATCAAATATATTCAGTGAGGGTGTGCTAATCTGGACGGTGAGGAAAGAGTAGTTCCAGGAGTGTAAAGTGGTGGAGAAAGACAGCAATAATTTGTGCTAGGGAATACAAAAGCACTTGGGTCAGGAGATCCCAGATAATAGAGTTTGGATCTGCGTACAAGGTGTTAATCTGGCTGGTCCACTACTAATTTGAGCTACAAAAATCAGACTTCACCTCTAGTATGAACCAAAAATCTGTAGTGTAAGAACCAAGAGCCCGAGAGTCTAATGCAGTGGTTTCCAATGATTTTTGGGTTAATTAACCCTATAATTATATTGTGAAATTCTGAGGAACCCCAACCCTCTCTAATAGCGCCACTGAGATCAGATGCATTGTAAGCAAACCCAGCCCTCTCTAATAGTGCGTCTGAGATCAGATGCATTGTAAGGAACCCACAACCCTCTCTAATAGCGCATCAGAGATCAGATGCATTGCACATTTTTCTCTATTTGGTACCATTTTCAAATGACCTGAAAATTGAGCAGAACCCTTTAGGGATATCCGGGGAACCCAAGAGTTCCTAGGAACCCCGATTGAAAAACATTCATCTTAGGCATGCAAAAATTGCCCTAGTTCCTGAATTTTATACACTGGTATAGACAGATACTCACTCACATTAGCATCTTGCATCCTCTTTGTCTGTATTTGGCCACCCATTTTACTGCATAGCCCTAATAAAGGACATCTTTCTATAAATGTTTGAGTGTGACATACTGTAGATTCACTTCAAATAATTATTTTACAACACTATAAACTTGATGCAATGTTGGAATGTTTGCATCGATTGGTATGTTGTAAAAATTAGATAGAAACCTGATAACTTTATATACTTTTTTTAAAGTGATTGTGATCAACTGATACATTTCCACAAATGCTATACCTTCCACATAAGCAAGAATATCGATAGTTCCCACAGCACAAATGCCAATACCACAAACAGTTGGAAATAGATGTTATTTTATTTTTCATTTTATCTCTTGACTCACACACTACCCCACATGGCTGTGGACCTTACAAATGCTTTTAAATTCACTGGCAGGCTACGTACAGGGATGGTTAGATTAAATGCAAGACCCTGTGCTACATCAGCACTGAATATGCACGTCACAGGGGGAATTTATGGGAGTGGTTTTGGGTTGCTTGTAATTATTATAGCAATTGCAAAATGCATAATTTACAGTTTAATATTATATTTGTGTAATTGACAACTGTAAAGTATATGCTACAGTTTTGAATACCAATAGGATTGTCGTTTTTGTGTGCTGTGCCACCCAGCTTTGTGCTACTTTTATGCAGAGGATCACCTAATGACCTCAGAAGTACCCTATGAAAGGCAGCCTGGGGGACAGGGTTTTATAAATTAATAATAAGCCCCCCATATGCTCCAACTCTTTCTCTGGTGCATTGTCCATGTCATTCAACATTGACAAAGATCTATAATTTAATGTTACCTTAAAGTGCAGAGGATTCAACTATAATGAACTGAACAGGGGAATTTAGTATACAGGGACTTTGCCCCTCCCTCCCCAAACAAAATTAATGTTAACCTCATACACATACAGTGACACATACTCACAAAAATAATGGCAAGGGCTTGCAATCATGCACATGCATACCACTAATATAGATATGACACATGACATGCAGGAACCCACACTCAAGCAGAGGCACAAAATGACATCAATACCTATACAGACTATATAGAACAATTAACGTATATATATATATAACATATAGAGTGTTCTGCTCAGCCTGTCATGATGAGCCAATGCTCCTCATTTTATCACATTTACATTAGTCATCTTTATAGTGGGTTTGGCCTTTAAAAAGTCAAGAAGGAGGATGCACGATTAAAATGAAGGTTACCGGCCCAGCTGTTCACCGCCCTACCTTTCCTGAGTTGTGATAGCACATTAGTGGTTTTTTTCTGTCTTGAACATATATCTAAGAGAATAAAGGTGGAGCATCCACTCCAGTTTCTCAGAACTTAGAATAAATAATTGTGTGGTGCATCAAAGGGAAACTTCCTGGAGGGGACACCATAGGAACTTGTTTGAAGAAAGAAGTGCCTGGCACTCCTACTTGTAGTGAATGATAAGCTGATTTATTGCATCACATTTTGCTCTAGCGTGTTTCGAAACAAACCTTGAATAAAGTATAGGAGTGTTGCTTGTGAAGAAATGCTTCAGTAGTATTTAAGCACTGGAAACAGTGACATACACACCCAACAGTAAAAATAAAAATATGCCTTCTTGAACTTAACATGACACATAAATGTAATAAAACATATTTTATTAATGCACATATTTTGTCAAACTTGGCGCATTAGGCTCTTATTGCAATCTAAAAAGTTATAAAGCTTTGCAGGCAATTCCCACAGGCTCCACCTCCAGCGAGAGCCACATTAAATGCCTGCGTGGGGGAAAACACTACACCCCAGAGAGATTATGGGATTTTGTGAATACAAAGTTCGCCCTAAATGAAAAGATAGGATCTTCCTATTTCAGGTTTATATGAGCATAAGTTTCCTTACTGCCCCCAATGTTCGTGCCACTCCCCACAGTTACTGCCATTAGGCTGCCACCAGCTTGTATAGGGCCAGGAGACAAATTTAACCCATGGCCCCAAGGGAGGAGAGGGGTGCTGACAGCTTGTTTGGCATGGGGAGTGGGTTCAGGGTTGAGAGGGCCCACCTGCTCCTTTTATTTCCCCCAACAGAAGGGGCCGTACTTCGGGCTCAACTACCGTGTGTGACCGGGCAGGCGCCTCAGCCATTGGGCCCGAGACTGTATGGGTTATCTTACTTGTTCTTGTGTTAACTCCTATTTAAGTGCTTCTTTACATTTCTAGCCTCTCGCAGCAACTTTGTCCAACAGACAATAAAGGTTACATTAGCAGTGCTCTGCACAGAATCATAACGCATCACATGATGTTTTGTGCTGGCTGCTGCTGATCAATCTTAATCCACAATAATACCCAACATTATAGTCCTGTCTGCAGTCATATTTTCTATCATTGTTTAATGTGGATTTGAAGTCATAGTGAGTAGACACTTAGAGACCCTTCAACATTGGGCACAGGGAAACAGGCATGCTTTAACTCTGTCAATGTGAGATATAAGAGTGCCTCTGAAGGCTCCACAACACATGCAGTGAATTATATGTAACACATCATCATTCCCCCCCCCCTCCTCGACTCTGGGAGATTGCGCTGCTACATGGGGTGTTGTGGTGCATACCTGCTGGCTCACAGTAGATCTGAGTCTCCTGCATTGTTATAGGGGATGTCAGAACAGGCTTCTGGGGAAATAACTGATTCGTACTCAAGGTGACAGCGCCTCCATCTCTTGCAGGCCCCAGGGATGTGGGGGACAATCCCTACAGTAGAACGTATTTACCCTTCCCCTGATAGATTGCAGTCTTAGGCAGGAAGGTATAGTAAAACAAGAACACACTTTATTGCACACTGCAGATCTTTACAGCATTCACAGCAGCTGGCAATTCTTAGGGCATTCACCCTCAGGATGTACCCTGGACCTTCACTCCAAGCCAAGAGCACCTGAAGCAGTCCTAGCTCTTCCCTTACTCCCTGGTGAAGTAAGAGGAATAGTCTCCCACTCCACTCCCCATGGGAAGGGAGTACAAACTAGCAGAGCCCTGCACAGTTGTTGGGGTAGACAGCCTCTCTCAAGGGTAGAGGCAAACTGCTGAATTTGGTAGTGCAGCCCCTTAAGTACAGGAAAAGCAGAAACCAGGTCTGAGTCCCTGATTGGACACAAGGCCTAGTTGCACCACCTCCCCTGTGACTCACTGAAGCTGCCGGGGGCGGGGAAAACCCACGATTAGTCCTGGCGGGCCTGTGTTTACCAGGGCTTACTGCCAGGAGAAGGGCAGGCTGGGAGCCAGAAACAAGCCCTGGCTTCATATGTATTAGGATAATTTTACCAATAAAACACTTGGGTTTCTGGTTTTATTTGTATATACTTATATATTCATTAAATAGAAGGATTACGCATTCAATTACAAAAAACAGCTGATTGATCTTAAAGTTGCTGTAATTAGCTGAATGTCCCGAGTCAGTGGGAGACAGGCAGTAGAATGGGAGACAGGCAGTAGAATGGGACACAGGCAGTTAGTAGAATGGGTGACAGACAGTAGAATGGGAGACAAGCAGTAGAATGGGTGGCAGGTAATTAGTAGAATGGGAGACAGGCAGTTAGTAGAATGGGTGAAAGGCAGTAGAACGGGAGACAGGCGTTAGTAGAATGGGAGACATGTAGTCAGTAGAATGGGAGACAGGCAGTTAGAATAATGGGAGACATGCAGTCAGTAGAATGGGAGACAGGCAGTTAGTAGAATGGGAGACATGCAGTTAGTAGAATGGGAGACAGGCAGTCAGTAGAATGGGAGACATGCAGTCAGTAGAATGGGAGACATGCAGTCAGTAGAATGGGAGACATGCAGTCAGTAGAATGGGAGACAGGAAGTCAGTAGAACGGGAGACAGGCAGTCAGTAGAACGGGAGACAGGCAGTCAGTAGAACGGGAGACAGGCAGTCAGTAGAACGGGAGACAGGCAGTCAGTAGAACGGGAGACAGGCAGTTAGTAGAATGGGAGACAGGCAGTTAGTAGAATGGGAGACAGGCAGTTAGTAGAATGGGAGACAGGCAGTTAGTAGAATGGGAGACATGCAGTCAGTAGAACGGGAGACAGGCAGTCAGTAGAACGGGAGACAGGCAGTCAGTAGAACGGGAGACAGGCAGTCAGTAGAACGGGAGACAGGCAGTCAGTAGAACGGGAGACAGGCAGTCAGTAGAATGGGAGACAGGCAGTCAGTAGAATGGGAGACATGCAGTCAGTAGAATGGGAGACAGGCAGTCAGTAGAATGGGAGACATGCAGTCAGAAGAATGGGAGACAGGCAGTCAGTAGAATGGGAGACAGGCAGTCAGTAGAATGGGAGACAGGCAGTCAGTAGAATGGGAGACATGCAGTCAGTAGAATGGGAGACATGCAGTTAGTAGAATTTTATTTATTTATCAAAAATATTTTACCAGGAAGTAATACATTGAGAGTTACCTCTCGTTTTCAAGTATGTCCTGGGCACAGAGTTATAATGACAAATACATGGTGCAAATACATAGTTACATTAAGTGAAAAGGGTTATACAGCACATTATATACAAGACATTGCATGCACAGTTAAAGATAATATATATTATAGGCGTACATAACAGTTACAGACCAGATTAAAATGTGAGACAGCTTTAGTTTTGAAAGAACTTTTAGACTGGTGGTGGCAGTGAGAGTCTCTGGTAGACTGTTCCAGTTGTGGGGTGCATGGTAAGAGAAGGAGGAGCAGCCGGATACTTTATTGAACCTTGGGACCATGAACAGTCTTTTGGAGTCAGATCTCAGGTGATAAGTGCTGAGGAGCACTCTGAGTAGGGGTGAGGAGCTTATTCAGATAGGTGGGTAGCTTGCCCAGAAAGTATTTGAAGGCAAGACAGGAGAGATAAACTTTGCGCCTAGACTCAAATGATGACCAATATAGTTCTTTGAGCATTTCACAGTGATGGGAGACAGCCAATTAGTAGAATGGGAGACAGCCAGTAGGATGGGAGAAAGGCAGCAGAATGGGACACAGGCAATAGAATAGAAGACAGACAGTAGGTACAATGGGAGACAGGCAATAAAATGGAAGACAGGCAACAGAATGGGAGACAGGCAGTAGAATGGTAGCTAGGCAGTAGAATGGGAGACAGGCAGTACAACTGTGTCATCAGGGGGCGTGGGGGGAGGGGCAGAAATAGGTAGCCTCAGTTTAAATAGTTATAAAACACATAGGCTAGTTACACTACCTGCTAAATAGGTATAATTGGGGGGTATGTACTTAGAGGGCTATTCATTATATTGCGATAGTGTCGATTGCGAGTAAACTCCCACTGCAGTCAAATTGGCACTATTACAGTTTTTTGAATAAACCCGGTAGTACCAACACCTATCATTTTTTCCAGGAGCCATTTGAGACTTTTAAATCAATGTATGTTTTTTGGTGATTTGGAATTTAGTCATCAGTATTACTTAACATTATATTACGTTTACTTAATACAACTGTAATTCCTGCCTAAGGCCTCATCCAGGGTGGGAACAGGCGCTCTGGCGCTCCAGCGCTGCGCCCTGCCCGGCGTGCTTTTCCTGGCCGGCTAGGGGCGCGGCCCCAGCGTCACGGAGCTGGTACGCCCTCATTGGGCGAACCGCACACGTGACGCGCTTGCGGGCAGCAAAATCAAATTTGCTTGCTCGGCAAGCGGCTGAGCGCCGAGCAGGCGCGCCCGCCCGCTCACGCAGGCCACGTGCATTGTCGCAATGTCTCCAGCGTGAGCCCGCTCAGCACCACCCTGGACGAGGCCTAAGAGGCCTTCCATGCATTGCATGGTGTTGCACAGCCCTCTGAAAACAAAGGGGTTAAATAAGAAAAGTACACTGAGATAACTGACGTAATTCTGCAAACACGTTACAGCGATGGCTGCTATAAAGAGGTGTAGCCCTGTGTAATTTTGGGGTTACATGCCTCTCTCCTGCTGTGCAATAATCCCTGTTAAAAGGGCAGGTTTGCCAGGAGTAATCATGAGGTTTGCCCTCTTCTCCTGTGATGTGTATTGTGTATTGAAGGAAGTGACATCATGCTGTGTCCAATTACAGTGACACAGGGGTGGTGCCTACTGGAGCTAGTATATAGTATTCATCACTTCCTGAATTTAGTGTTGGAGTGTGTGTGTGAGTGTCTCATCACACTTGAATGAGACTGTCTGACCCAACACAGTGCCAGGGCTCTGGCAAGGATTCTGGCCCTCCCTTAGGGGAGAGGTGGGCAGACTATTCCCCTTACTCTATTAGAGCGTAAGGGAAGAGCAAGGACAGCTTCTAGGGCCCTGACTAGGAGTGGTGTCCAGGGACTTCCTTGAGGTGGGCAACCTTTATGATGTGTGGCTAGAGACCGGCCGCAATGAGGGGCAGTCTGCCAGTAAAGATGACAATAAAGAATGTCAAATTTGAAAGAACCTTCTTGCCTGAGAGTGGAGTCATTCAGGAAGAAGCTGCACCCAGAGGTTCTCTTTCAAAGACTCCTCACTGCTGTCGTGGGGACCTGGAAGAGATGGAGGCGCTGTACCAGAAGTGAGTAGTTCTCAGCATTACCTCACGAGCCAGTCCTGATGTACTTCCCCATATCACCGCGGAAGACTCAGGAGTCCTGTAAGCCAGCAGGTGCACCACACATGTAACATGGGGCAGTTTCCTCACGTAAGAGGCCAATATGAGAGTGGGGGGGGGGAAACACGTTACATTTTTGGAGGCGCTGCTGAGATGCATCAGGACAGGCTTTAGCTAGGCGAACTGTAGGAAAGGAACATGTATGCTACCAGGAAAGTGGTGCGGAATGGAAGGGAGCCTAGGGGTAGTCAGGGGTGGGATGTCTACTCGCAAAGCACACCCTAGGGCCCTGTATGGTGTAAAGTAGATCTGGAGACAGGGCTATTGCTGTTCTAGTCACCTTGAGGCAGCTAGTCGTAGGTGTCATGCCTGTATGCCCGCAGACCTGGCAAGACCCCAATACTGAGGTGGGAACGGTATTACCACACACCCACAGCAGTGGGGGCAAGCCCGGATTGTGGTATAGCGTTGCTGGGCCTGTTGGAAGAGAGTTAGTATACTTGCAACGTCTTGGTGATATAACGTAAGAATGGTCGTGTCCGTGCGTCAAAGTCCAGGGATCCAGAAAGCAGAGTAGTCAAGTTCGTAAGCCAAATCCAAGGGTTCCAGAGGTCAGCAAAGTAGAGTTCGAAGCAGGGTTCAGGGGTAACAGAGAGCAGGGTAGTCCAGGACGAGCAGGGGTCAAAGCTTGGGAAATCCAAAGATACGCAGGAGCAGGAACAGGCTGGAACACAGAGAGCGCAAAGCATAGGACTGCACACACAGGGATAACAGGAACTATGCAGAGCAATGATAGAGAGGACAGACAGGGATTATAAAGGAGGGAACACCAATAGGAGAGAGATTGCCTGCAATAGGAGAGAGAGAGGAGAGAGATTGCCTGCAGGGCATGGGAGGAGGAGTTAAGGAATTGACAGGCTTTAGAAAAGGAGCATGTGCGCACGCCCTCTGTAAACTGAGAGTGCACGTGCACAGGCTGCGTCACGAGACGCGCGGAGCGCCGCGCCACGGGCACACCTGCGGAGGGGACAGCCACCGGAGATGAGGGAATGGAAGCGGAGACTGAGGGGACCTGGGAGCGGGGAGCGTCGCCGCAGGGGCTCGGAGACCACGTGGGTGCGCGAGACTTGCGGGGCGCGCGTGCCGTGGCAAAGGAACGGCGTCAGAGGCTGCCGGAGCGGGACAGGAGTGGGAAAGCGAAGGGAGGTTGGCAGGGGAAGGGACAGAGAGGGTAACGTCAGGAGCATAAGAATGGGAAGGAATCCCCTGAACCGTCACAGTAGGATGCCTTAGGGGGTAGCCTGGTTAATGCGGGTCAGGAACTCCTGGGAGGGTCTGCGCTAGGTGTAGCCAACAGTAGCTGACGCCCTAAGTATTGCATGGGGAAGCCCAGAGTACTTCTAGCCAGTAACCAGACTACTAACCACAGAGCACACATACTGGACTGATACCGTGTACAGCATACACCAGAAAGAGTTTAGCCTAGAATGAGGTAGTGCAACACAACTGAGTAAGACACATTTACGATACATGTAGAGGTGCACTGGCATACTTTATTGCATCGAAATGGCGACTGCCCAGCAGAGGAGTACCATGTGCGATTGTAAAGAAAAAGTGAAGATGGCGACTATAAGTGATGAGGTCCCGCCCGGAGCGGAGAGTCCGAAATGGCGGTTTGCGCCAGAGATTGGAAGCGCACGTGCTGTGTGGACAGCGGAGGAACCATGTGCGGAGACGCCTATACTGAGTAGCAGGAGGATAGCTGTGAGGACATTGCAATTATGTGTGAGGAGGTTGATGGAGTGTCTGATTGCCAGACGGTGATTACTACTCAAGTCACAACTGCTGTTAGTAGGGATTGCAGAGCGATCCAAAATGGCGGCTCCCGCTTCCCTGGGAGACCGCGTGGGCTCTGTGCAGAAAATGATTTTGCAAGAACTTGGCCGGGAGTGGCGCGAAAAAGAGAACCCCACCCTGATCGGGGAAGTGGCGCGAAAGCCGTGGCCGCGCCCTCCTGGGGTATGACAGGCTCAGAGCCGATTCTGGGTCATGACGTGAAGCTGTGGGACCCTCCTCTAATCTCCACCAGAGGGAGGGGTCCCTGCATCTGCCAATGGAAGACTGAACTGACTGAGGGAGGAGCTGGATGTGCGCTTCCTGTCCCTCAGTTGCGAAGAGCTGGTGAGCAAGAGAGACTGCTGTGCCGTGTGTCTCCCTTACCCAGTGCAACTACTAATTGTGCCATGGCGGACTTTGACATACACCCTTACCAACTTCCAGGAGGCTTCCTGGTAGTGAAGACGGGTGATAGAGAGATTCTGCGGTGCCTATGTATGCAGTGTAGGCTACCGGGTGGAGAAGCCAGCACCAGGCGAGATGCCCTCAATGCGGCATCCACTACTTATGGGCCGTGGAGCCGTTCGTGTCTGGGCACGCCGCGGAGGCGGGAGGAGATACAGCCATGCTGACGGCTGGGGCCTTGCCAAAAATTAAGAAAGAGGAGGTCGATCCCGGAGAATGGGGATCGCTACTAATTATGGTGCCTAAGAAGGATGGCGCTGAGGCCTGCAACCGCAGCGAGAACCTCGCTGTCGGTCCCCTGCGGAGGTACCCTTACTGTCTCGTCGGACGATGAGAATGGAAGCCGTGCATCGGTGGTGATGCGCCTACTGGCGGGCCAATACAGCGGTGCTGAAAAGAAGGAAAAGCTACTTACTAGTGATCTCGAGCTGTTGAGTATAGAGATTCACCAACAGCACGCGCTGGTGCGACCGGAGCAGCGGAAGAGTCCCACGGCCGTGGCAACTCCCAGCATGTCGGAGGAGCCACCTGAGGTGAGGTCGAAGGAAGAGGATCCCATCGCAAGCCAGCGGAGTGGTGAGATACCCTCTTACCACCCACAGGCTCCGATGGAGGCGGCCGAAGAGAAAGGACCGACCAAGGCCCAAGCGGAGCTGAGGGGCGACATCGAATATCCGGCGCTGGACGTCGAGATGGAGGAGGAAATTCAGGTGGGGGACCCCACCCAAGATGGCGCGCTCGCGAGGGAATGATGACGTCACTTCCGGTAGCCACAGCGGAGCCGACCGGAAGCATCCGTGATCGCAGCTGATCAGTACCAGTCTGTCCCAGGAAGAAATGGACAGGTATCGGCAAGCGGTGAAGAGTCGGGGCAACAAGAAGAGTGGTAAGCCTGCTCTGCCCAACGTCACAATGGGTCGCGGCATAGCCAAGCTGTTAATTACGATATCACAACGTAAGAACACTTCCCCATTCCCTTTTCCCAAGGCCACTGCCCCTATCCCTGCCCCTGTCACGTCTCCCTCGGGGTCCCGATCGAGCCAAGGGTGGTCTGGGGAGTCACGGGACACTTCGGAGGAACGGCCTGGGTCAACCATGGACTGGGGGGACTGTTTTATGTCTGATGAGGGGTCGGGGAGGGAAATAATACCTGCTGTGACACCCCCGAAAATGAATCCCACAAATTATACCCATATTGTAAGGGGAAGGCCAAAACGTTATGGGACTGCCACCGTTCAAATACTACATCTGGTGTCTCTTCTGGTGGAGAGACTGAGGAGTCTGAGACTGCGTTAGCAGTAAAGAAGCAGTCCTCGGAGCATAGCACCAAGTGGTGGGCTCCGTTGTATGAGGGGTATTCTGAGTGGTTGGACCGCACCAGATTTATCTTAATGCGAGGAGATGTAGTTGATCACTGGTGGGATGTGGGTGAATACTCGGCTGAGGAAAGCCACGAGGAGTTAGTGAGGAGGTGGGATGAAATCCAAAAGAGAATAGTCATCCCAAAGGGATCATCTATACTATATGATCTCATTGCTCCTGAAGAACCACTGTCATGGGTCCTGCCAGGCAAAGCAGGGAATAAGAAGCTAGTGAGGATAAGCAGGGCTGAGAGGGCCATAGTAGCGAGATATAAGCAATCTCATGGATTGGAGTATCCTTATGTTCCTGAGCCTCTAATGCAGGAGATAGAGGACAATAGGGGTACCTGGCTAAGGGAATCAGTGGAGGACTACTTCAAGTCCAAGTCTAGTTACTCTGAACACAGAACAGAGGATAGGATATGTTATTTGATGAGGATTTGGAGTGTTGGGCGCAACATTTACATGCATAAAATAGAGTATAGACCAGAAAATGGGCCGCCTAGATCATATAGTATTACAATAATTGATCACAACGGGCGAGAGGTAAAGAAGCCTGACCCCAGACTTTACTATTGAAGTTTGGATTCTCCTAGGGAGTAATCTAAGTACAGCTCAACCCCGTTGTAGCGCGGTCCTCGGGGGCCACCCGATCCAACCATGCTAGAACCGGGGACGCGCTAATTTTAAAAAAAATGGCCACCGAGCGCCCGATCGGGTGGGAGGGAGTAAGGAGGGAAGGAAGGAAGAGGTGGCCGGAAGCCCTACACGTCCCCCAGCAGCGGCCCTCCGAGTCCAGCCGCAACCTGCTTCTTACCTCCCAACATCGGCATCCATCCCCCTCCACCGGCATCCACTTCCTCCCCCCAAGGCCCCCACACCTACCGGCCCTCCGCGGCATAATCAGTTTTGGGCCTAGCCCACGCGGCCCTCCGAGTCCCAGCCTGCTCCTCACTCACCCCCCCTACCGGCATCCACACCACCCCCCCTCCTCCCCCCCGACACCACCACATTCCTCCCGACACCCCTCCACTCCTCCCGACACCCCCCCACTCCTCCCGACACCCCCCCTCCTCCCGACACCCCCCCCTCCTCCTGATGCCAGCTCCGGTCAGATCTCAGCAGCCGACACCAAAGGTAGGGAGGGGGAGTAGGAGGTGTGGTGTGCTGTGCAGTGTGCTGTGAGTGTTGTGAGAGTGTGCTGTGAGAGTGTGCTGTGAGTGCTGTGTGCTGTGAGAGTTTGCTGTGAGTGCTGTGTGCTGTGAGAGTGTATGTGAGTGCTGTGTGCTGTGAGAGTGTGCTGTGAGTGTGTGCTGTGAGAGTGTGCTGTGAGAGTGTGCTGTGAGCAGTGTGCAGTGAGTGCTGGGAGTGTGTGCAGTGAGAGTGTGTGCAGTGTGCAGTGAGAGTGTGTGCAGTGTGTGCAGTGAGAGTGTGCAGTGAGAGTGTGTGCAGTGAGTGCTGGGAGTATGTGTAGTGTGCAGTGAGAGTGTGTGCTGTGAGAGTGTGTGCAGTGTGCAGTGAGAGTGTGTGGGCAGTGAGTGCTGGGAGTGTGTGCAGTGTGCAGTGAGAGTGTGTGCAGTGTGCAGTGTGCAGTGAGTGTGTGCAGTGTGCAGTGAGAGTGTGTGTAGTGAGAGTGAGTGCTGGGAGCGTCTGCAGTGTGCAGTGAGAGTGTGTGCTGTGAGCAGTGTGCAGTGAGAGGGTGTGCTGTGAACAGTGTGCAGTGAGTGCTGGGAGTCTGTGCTGTGAGCAGTGTGCAGTGTGTGCAGTGAGTGCTGGGAGTGTGTGCAGTGTGCAGTGTGCAGTGAGTGCTGGGAGTGTGTGCAGTGCAGTGCATTTTTTTTTTTTAAATGGGTGCCACGTGAAAACCGCGTTATAAGCGGATTCGCGTTATAAGCGGATTCGCGTTATAACGGGGTTAAGCTGTAGTAATATGATGGTTCTGAATACAGTAATGCAGTTATGGTGATTAGGCATTATGTTGAATTATGTATGGTGTGTGCCAATGTATTTTTGTATTGATGATACTGTTGTTTCCTGTATGTTTTGCAGTTGCCTGTTTGAAGGAAGGCCCTGCAAATTGAGGACCAAGTGGGGACCATTGGATCCACCAGAGGGTGATTGTAGCCCTGTGTAATTTTGGGGTTACATGCCTCTCTCCTCCTGTGCAATAATCCCTGTTAAAAGGGCAGGTTTGCCAGGAGTAATCATGAGGTTTGCCCTCATCCCCTGTGATGTGCATTGTGTAGTGACGGAAGTGACATCATGCTCTGTGTCCAATTACAGTGACACAGGGGTGGTGCCTACTGGAGCTATATAGTATGCATCACTTCCTGAATTTAGTGTTGGAGTGTGTGTGTGAGTGTCTCATCCCACTTGAATGAGACTGTCTGACCCAACACAGTGCCAGGGCTCTGGCAAGGATTCTGGCCCTCCCTTAGGGGAGAGGTGGGCAGACTATTCCCCTTACTCTATTAGAGAGTAAGGGAAGAGCAAAAACAGCTTCTAGGGCCCTGACTAGGAGTGGTGTCCAGGGACTTCCTTGAGGTGGGCAACCTTTATGATGTGCGGCTAGAGACCGGCCGCAATGAGGGGCAGTCTGCCAGTAAAGATGACAATAAAGAATGTCAAATTTGAAAGAACCTTCTTGACTGAGAGGGGAGTCATTCAGGGAGAAGTTGCAACCAGAGGTTCTCTTTCAGAGACTCCTCCCTGCTGTCGTGGGGACCTGGAACAGATGGAGGCGCTGTACCAGAATTGAGTAGTTCTCAGCATTACCTCACGAGCCAGTCCTGATGTATTTCCCTATATCACCGCGGAAGACTCAGGAGTTCTGTAAGCCAGCAGGTGCACCACACTACAGTACATGTAACATGGGGCAGTTTCTTCACGTAAGGGGCCAATATGAGATTGGAGGGGGGGAAACACAGTTACAGAGGCATATAGAAAAAACCTGTACTATAAATTCTGCATTGCTGTCGAGCCTGTAAATCAGAGAAATAAAGGGGCTACACAGAGAAATCTCTGCTTTCTAGGAAATGATTGCTCCCTTGTTCTCAGAACCTGAGACATAAGAAATGTCTCTCTTTAGGTGCTAGCACGCTGCTGTCTTGCTGTGACCTCTGAGATTGAGTCCCTGGAAGTATTTGTGTTTGTTTTGCTTTGTTGTTATGTGAATGTCACCACGGAAACCCTTTTGTGCGTTTCTGCTACTGTTCAGCTGTAACAACACCTCACACCCAGCAGTGTCTCCTTCCTCTAGCACCCTGGCTGCAAATAACACCAGCCCCGCTCAGCCCCACAGTGGCAACTTGTTCTCGCACTCAAATGTCTCAGCCCCGCACTCAAATGTCTGAGCCCCGCACTCAAATGTCTGAGCCCCGCACTCAAATGTCTGCAAAATGTTTTCTGAGGCCGCGTCCATGGCGAGTGCGCCCCTTTAACTGCAGCGATTTGTGGCCTGGGTAGACGCGATGGGGAGGCGTGTCGCGGGGCGTCCCGTGGCCCTTATTGGGCGAACCGTTCATGTGACCCAGCCACCGTGCAGCAGAAACACATGTATTTGACTTTACTGGGATCGTGCGCGCCGGAACTTCACATCGCGCACGCGGTCACGCGCTCTAAGGACAGCCTCATAGACGCACTGCCTTTTGATCGCGCCGCGCGCACAGTCTTGATAACCATGGACGCAGCCTGAAGTTCAATTCCAAACGATCATGAAATATTTAACATATTCTGCACATGTTAATGATAGAACACGAGTGGCTGCAACATTGTACAAGACCCCCAAAAAACGTGGGCATTGTCCATTGCCAGAGGGGCCGAGTGAGTAAAGACACTGACTCTGAAAACAGTGACAGTGAGTTTGGAGCGGGGGAACCTGGTTCAATTCCCAGTGTCAGCTTCTTGTGACCTCGCGCAAGTCACTTTATCTCCCTGTGCCTCAGGCAACAAAAACATAGATTGTGAGCTCTACGGGGCAGTGCCTGTAAAATTCCTTTGTACAATGCTGCTCACCGCACACTGTAATTGTGAAGCGCTTTGAGTTCAATTGGGAGGAAAGCGCTATATGAAATAGTTAGTATTACTAGGCATGTCTTAGTCATTTAAGACATACTCTTAATGTTATAGTAAGGTATCCCTTGGAATTTTGTCAGACAGGACAAAATGTCTTAAGGGACAGGGTAGCATGAGCACACATCCAATGTGTTGCCTGCTAACCCTGCTGTGCATTGGAAATATATTGTAGGCCTTGTTTGGCAGCGAAGGAGTTAAATACCACATCAACTATGTTTACAACGCAACATTGTAGGCATATGTGGTAGCAAAGGGATTTAGCATCAACTTGCAAGCTCTTCGGGACAGAGACACACAGTGCCTGCCACATCCCTTGCACAGAGCTGCGTACACTATCAAGAGTTCTTTAAGGAAATAATATAGTATTTCCTTGCTGCTCTAAAGAAGACACCCAGGAGTAGGGTTATCAGGCATTTTTTCCAAATGAAGGCTAATTTTTATGGGATGCTAATCCCTCCTCTGCAAGATACAAATCAACACAGATAAACACAAATCAACACAGGGGTTGCAAGCACACAAACCAATGACTGGAAGACATGTGATATACTGCAGCGGTGCGCAAACTTTTTCAGCTGCGGCCCCCTTCAAGGGAGCCGCAGCGTTCGCGCCCCCCCCTCCCGATGGCTCGGCGTCAAATGTCACGTAATTAGACGCGCGTTGCCATGGCGATGCGTGACGTCACATGATCCCGCTGCGTTATTTGACACGGCTGGCAGCAGGTAAGTGGTTTATAGAGGCCTCACGCCTTCCCCAGCATTTAATTGAAATGCCGTGGGGAAGAGCGCGGGGCCCCTGTAAGCGCCCGCGCCCCCCTACAAATTCTCCCGCCCCCCCTGGGGGCACACCCCCCCCAGTTTGCGCACAGCTGGTATACTGTGTGTCAAAAAAGGGTAAATTGTATTCTGAAACTTAACATGTGCTACAAAGCAACAATGTGGTAAACAGGAGTAAAAATATCTGTACAAGCTAAGAGGTGAAGCCTAAGGCTGCGTCCATAGCAGGGGAAGCCACGCTGAGCCGATGTCTTTAGAGGGGGCTCATGCGAGCGTCCGCAGGCGTGCTGACGAGTTGGATTTTTCAGCCGACACCCGACGCCGTGACGTTGGTGCGTCGCGGGCGATTGGCCCAGCGACGTCACTGCCCCACCGGCCTCTGCCTCCCCCCGCCTTCCGATCGCGCCCGCTGGCTTGTCTGCAGGCGCATGAAATCGCACAGGCTTCAGCAGGCGAGCCTCAGCGTCAGCACGGTTCAGCACTGCTCCCATCTCTGTGGACGCAGCCTTGGGCTTCGGACATGGTGTCATTAACAGCGCTGACGCTCATGCTCTCCTGCTCAAGCAGGAGCTTTTTTGTGTCCCTGCATGAGCATCAGCGTGCGCGCTTGTGAGCCGGGCAGGAGGCGGGGCTAGAGCGCCACGTTACGGCGCCGACGTCACGGGCTGCCATTGGCTTTTGGCGGTCACGTGACCGGTCCTGTGCTTCCCTCAGCGGGAAAAATTAAATTGTGCTGTCGGCTGCAATTCCACACGCCTCCGCACGCCTGCGGAAGCGCAGTCTAAAGCCATGCTCATTAGGGATGATGTTTCCCCTCAGCGCGGTCTTTTTGACCATGGCCCTGGCCTAAGTGAGAGGGAGGGGAGTGTCACAAACAGGGCACAAAAAAGGGGGAAGAAAAGAAAAACCACTGGGGGAAGGAAAAATGCGGAAAGATGAGGAGGGCAACGATTCGGGGCAGTAAAACCCTTCTCTAGACACATTCCCACAGTCCCAGATGGGACTATGGTACTTCCCTACAACCTCACCACACTGTCCTCCCTCAAATTGACTAAAAGCAAATAACAACACACCAATATACTATGGGTCAGATCAATAGTGCATCATGGGATAGACTCAGTCAATAAGACAATTTACTCTGACTTATACATGTAACGGGTTTTCCCCCACCCAATCTCACATTGGCCCGTGGTCTAAACAGTCCCCATTACATGTTCGTGTCTGGTGGTGCACCTGTAGGCAACAGGGCTCCTGAGTCTCCCGCTTGATGGTATTAGGGGATGTCATCAGGACAGGTAGCTGAGGTAGTGAGTGCGAGACCAACTTACATCATGTGCAGCGCCTCCACCTCATCAGGATCTATGCTTCCGCAGGGAGATGGTCCTGGTGAGGAAATCCTTCTCGGTGGTGACTGCCACTGCGGAGTAATCTCACACTCACACAGTGGGGGTTTCGTTAACAAGGCCATCTTTATTGTCGTTTGGGATGTAGCAGACTGCCCCATGCAGCTGCCGGCTCTAGCCGCACATCTCTTTGTGCTGTCCCTTTGCCAGGTACGCCCTCCCGTATTGAAGTGGGATTCCCTCTTCTCCTAGAGAGATCACCCCTGTGCCAGGTCCCTGGACACAGAGTGGCTTAGACAGACTTGATTGGTCCACCAGTACCGCTAGTTACTGCACTAGGGTCACAAAAGTGTTCCTACAATCCCTTATGCAGGAGAATACAATTTACCAGCTACTTCACGCAACTGCTCCCCCTTTTACTAACTGACAGTGTTGTGCCTTATATACTTCAGGAGGCAGGCGCATCCCTGATGTCACTATCCAGGGACTCAGAGCATACAGCCACTCCCCTCCATACATAGGGCACCTCACCAGGGTGTGAGGGAGAACCTCCATAACTACTGCTGGCACACCTGTATTTATCAGGACTTACTGCCAACAGAGAGGAAAGTAATATACCATTATTATGCATGGCTATATACTCCCCCTGGTGAATCCCCACCGTCCCGGCTGGGGCCTAAATTTGGTGTACCTTGCGCCAGGAAACACTGCAAAAGAACACACAAATAACATGTCCAACATCATCACAGTTTCATAATAATGCAAGAACATTTCACTCACTGACCAGCAGGGAGCGCTAAAGAAAAAGGCAGACCACTCTGTTCCGGGACCTAATAATAGTGTCGAGGGTCTGGTTTCTTCACCTCCCGTCCCGCTGCAACGGTGACTGTCACACTATACTCTCGAGGCAGACCTCGCTCATTACAGTACACCACTTTGTGCATGTAAATACTGCGCCCGATTTTCCAAACCCTCATCAGTTGGGAAACCCTCTGCTCAGCCTGAGTTCCCTTAATGGCCCCTCCCTTATTAACAATGTAGTACTCTATGTCAGTACGGAGCCACCTTTCTCGATTATCCTCTATCTCTCTCATCAGAGGTTCGGGGACATACGGGTACTCAAGCCCATGCGACCGCTTATACTTCGCTGTAATGGCTCGCTCCGCTCGACAGGCCCGGGTCAATTTAGTTTGCCCAGCCCTCCCCGGCAACACCCATGACAGGGGCTCATCTGACTCCACTGGATCCTCTAATCCTTCAGACCCTTTTGGTTTAATAAATCCCCCTTTAATTCGGTTCCACCTCACTCTCAACTCTTGGAGGTACGCCTCATCACTGAACTCCCCGGGAGCCCACCAATGGTCTACTATCCCATCCCTTTCTAAAATGAAACGGGTGCGATCTATCCATGCGACATATCCCTCGTACAGGGGCGCCCACCATCTAGTTTCCCGTCTCTCCTCTGAGTTGGATTCTAGTGGCTCTTCCTCTTCAGGCACACCCGATGATACCTCCGAAGTACCCTCAGATGGCGTAACCTTTCCCCGATGCTGTGATCTGTTCCCACCTGTAATGCTTAACATACTAGGACAATTACTGGGTACCGACCCCTGTCGGGAAATCCTCCCTCCACCCTCCGATCCATCATCCGAAGTTCCCCAGTCCAGGCTTTCAGTCCGATCCTCGGTAGGACCCCGGGAATCCCCTGACATCCCCAGGCTAGAAGTAGACCCGAATGAACAAGTGACAGGGACAGGGGTTTTAACTAGGGCCTTGCGGCTAACTTTGGGAGTGGACGGGGTTGGGGGACGGGGCCGGACGGTAGGTATTGGCAGGGTTACGACCTGCTCCTCAGCAATACCTGACTCGCTTCCGCCACAAAGTCCGTTCTTTTCTCCGGCAGCTGGGCATCTCGCTCTCCGGCTCGAGCACCCATTCCGTCTGTCAGTAGGGGATCGACTTCCACTGCTCGACCGCAGAGGCGCGATCATCTCCCACTCGATGCCGCTCTGGTCGTCCGGAACTTCCTCTGGACACGCACGTGCTGTGACGCCATCTTGGGTTGGGTCCCCAATCGAGACCTCTTCCTCCACAAGGACATCCGGCAACACCCGTCTGCTACGCGGTCCAGCCTGGCCCTGGATCCGCTCTTTCACCTCCACCCCCTGGGTCTGCGACGAGCACTGGGCTAGCCTACTGCTTCGCAGCGTCGGGGTGGATCGACCTCCTTCCGACCCGCTAGTGACCACGCCAGTGGGACTCCGGCGATCGGGTTGTCGCGGTACTGCAGACACTCGACTCCGTGTCTCCACCCTACGAGGGATAGCATCTCGCCAAGGTGTACCACTGGTATGGTACTCTGTCAATAAGTCCTGTGTATCCGCCAGCCTGGCACACCCCTCGTCCGAGGACTCCAATTTACAGTTCGGGCGGGGCATTCCAGTAGGGGACCGCCGATGGGCTCCTTTCTGGTCACCCCTCAGATGGCTAGTTTTCTCTGACTTGAGAATCCGGCCCGATTCCTGCTCCGCGGGACCTGCACTCTCACTCCGTAGTGCACCCGGAAGCTCCGCTGCCGACATCGGGATAGGATCTTTCACTCCCACGGCTTGTACTGGCACAAACGTCGTCATGGGCCACATATACTGCAGTCCACAGTGAGGGCATCGAGCCTCGCAGCCCACAGCTCCGCCCGGCAGTCTGCACTGCAAGCAAAGACATACCACTGTCTCCACACCCTCTACGCGGATAATCAGGAAGCCTCCTGGAGCCGAATAGGGGTGGGTAGAGATCAAGGGACTCTGTTCCACTTTCTCAGAATGTTCAGCCATAGTCACCAACGGAGGCACTCGTCTTAGAGGTCTGTATCGATCAATGGCTCTTCGCAACTGAAGGGCAGGGGTGGGTTGAGCAACCCCTCCTCCTACTTTCTCCATCGGCATCCGGCGGAACTGCAAACCAATCCCCCTGGTTGAAACTAGGGGGATGTCTCGTAGACTTGTAGGCTGACCCAGCACAGGTGCAGAGTGAGTCATAGTCCATGAGGGCGCGGCTCCAGCTTTCGCTCCAAACTCCCCAGCAGGGTGGGGTTTTCTCGTTGCCGCCAATCCTGGCCAACAATTAGCAAACTGCAAAGTTGCAAGACTTTCTGCATCTGGCCCACGCGGTGTCCCAGGAATGCGGGAACCGCCATTTTGGTTAGTACTGTCTTTCTTCATATTTGAGGTAGCATCTGGCTGTTTGTGTATTGGTATACAACAAAGTCCATTTCGTTCCTCCCATCTCGCAAGACTGTCGTCCTCACTAGTCTCGAGGGTACTTTCCCGAGAACATAGGCAGGACAAACACGGCGCAGCCACGGCTTTCACGCCATTCCATAACAAGCTCACAAAAGTCTCTTCTGTAGCCTGTTCTTCTTCCTCAGTCTGGCATCCTGGACCTTCTGCTCTTTGCAGATCCTCCATTCTGACGGTTGTTTCTCGATCACTGTATACCGGATTATTGTACATGGAGCTCCGCTCTGCGGGGCAGCTACCACATCAGTACAATAAACATGCCTTGTGCACCACCTTGTGTACCTAACGTAGATCTGACTCGTGTTTGCACTACCTCAGGCTAGGCTCACTCTTTCTGTGTCTACTGTAACTCCTTCCTCCCAGTCTGCGCTCCCTTCGGTAAGTGATCTGGAATGGACTAGAGCAGCGTTGCGCAATCTGTGGGGCGCGACCCCCAGGGGGGGCGCGAGACTGCCGACGGGGGGCGCGGGGTTTACAGAGGCCCCGCGCGCTTCCCGAAGGCACTTAAATTAAGTGCCGGGGGAGCTGCAGGGCCTCTGTAAACCATACTTACCCGTGGCTCCGGCGGCTTCCTCCCGGCGTCGCCATGGCAACGCGGCGTCAAAATGACGCTGCGAGGTCATGTGACGTCACGTTGCTATGGCAACGTGACGTCATTACGCCGGTGCGAGGGTAAGTTGGGGTTGGGGGGGGGGCGCGGGAGTGAGGGGACAGCCGGCAGGGGGGCGCAGGGAAAAAAGTTTGCGCCCCCCTGGACTAGAGTACTCTATTTCTTCCATGCAGTACTTGGGCGTCTACCTACTGTTGGCTAGCCTAGTGCAGATCCTCTCCAGAATTCCTGACCTCGTTAACAGGCTATCCCTTCAGGCATCCTACCCCTAGCGCTACCTCAAGGTGACTCGGACAGCTATAGCCCCTCTCCAGACCCACTAACTCCTCTCAGGTTCCTAGGTCGTCCCTGCGGTTCCATCCCAACACAGCACAAAGTGGCAGCATACACTTTCCCTGTTTCCTAGCGTGCCTAGCAAAAGCCTGTCCTGTTGACAGGTCATCTCAGCAGCGCCTCCAATTGTAATGGGTTTTCCCCCACCCAATCTCACATTGGCCCGTGTGGTCTAAACAGTCCCCATTACATGTTCGTGTCTGGTGGTGCACCTGTAGGCAACAGGGCTCCTGAGTCTCCCGCTTGATGGTATTAGGGGATGTCATCAGGACAGGTAGCTGAGGTAGTGAGTGCGAGTCCAACTTACATCATGTGCAGCGCCTCCACCTCATCAGGATCTATGCTTCCGCAGGGAGATGGTCCTGGTGAGGAACTCCTTCTCGGTGGTGACTGCCACTGCGGAGTAATCTCACACTCACACAGTGGGGGTTTCGTTAACAAGGCCATCTTTATTGTCGTTTGGGATGTAGCAGACTGCCCCATGCAGCTGCCGGCTCTAGCCGCACATCTCTTCGTGCTGTCCCTTTGCCAGGTACGCCCTCCCGTATTGAAGTGGGATTCCCTCTTCTCCTAGAGAGATCACCCCTGTGCCAGGTCCCTGGACACAGAGTGGCTTAGACAGACTTGATTGGTCCACCGGTACCGCTAGTTACTGCACTAGGGTCACAAAAGTGTTCCTACAATCCCTTATGCAGGAGAATACAATTTACCAGCTACTTCACGCAACTGCTCCCCCTTTTACTAACTGACAGTGTTGTGCCTTATATACTTCAGGAGGCAGGCGCATCCCTGATGTCACTATCCAGGGACTCAGAGCATACAGCCACTCCCCTCCATACATAGGGCACCTCACCAGGGTGTGAGGGAAAATCTCCATAACTACTGCTGGCACACCTGTATTTATCAGGACTTACTGCCAACAGAGAGGAAAGTAATATACCATTATTATGCATGGCTATATACAGTATATCACTGAGTGCACACCACCTCACATTAGAGAAAATAGTTATACTGTACTGTATGCTTGGCACTGAGAACCTAGCAAATGCCATTAAAGCAGCATACCATTCTATCTGTATCAAAAGAAAATCATAGGCGCCTGTTCTCTGACTAGACACGCGTTTCCCAGTAATTGCTAATGAGGCAACCTGTCAGTATATCTATACTCCGTAAAGGTCAAGACAAACTGTTAAGGCTATCTGGAAGGCACAAGGGCTTCCATATGTATTGAATGTGGAGCAACCCCCAAAACACGTCAGATTCAAGTAAGAGAACTGTTAACAATACGTGTCCCGTCAGCGCGATCAGTCTAGGAGTGATGTACATGTTTATCTTGTGACAGGGATTACACCCTGGTGCCTGTTTCAATGATTTAAGCAACAACAAAAGACAAAAATACCCAATGCTACATCCAATGTGACAGAAAACATAGTAAAATACTTCAATGTTAGTATTCTCGTGAATAAGGGTCATTTGGTTAAACCCTTTGGCCAAAGCGTTAGGAGCCAGAAACCACGTCACAGCATGACCAGTATGCAGCTCGTAACACTACCTGTGAAAATTCTCATGTAGCCGGGTCCCCGCTTACCTCCATAGCGGTGCAGGGGAGGCTGCAACTGTCCGGGTGCTGCCGGAGCCGCGGGCGGACCCGGCTAGGTAGAGAGGGAGTTGCGGGTTCAGTGGGAGTGCACTGGTACTCTGGAGCTGCACGGGGTTGCGGCAGTCAGGAGGCCGGCATCTTAAAGCCCTCGCGCATGCCATTACAGTTCGCGCATGCGCAGTAGGGATACTGCTCCCCAAGGGACTACAGTTCCCAGCAGCCTTAGGGGCTGCAGACCGCATGTAGGCACAGAGTCAATAGGGCTGCCTGGATGTCAGCGTGAAGCAGAAGATACATTTAACGCGCTGCTGGGACCACGCCAGTCGGGAGCAGGACGCAGAAGAGAGAGGTAGTGTCCCAGGTGCCAGTAGCCCTGGGACTAGGTCAGCTTTCCCCTGTAGGCCCCAGCTAATCCCCGACTCACAGTAGGTACCAGTACATGTGTAGGGAAGGCCCTTTCAGTTAAGGACACCCCTTTAGTGTACTGTTAGAGCTGCAGCATCAGCAAAGGATGCCACGCGGTGCGCGTGGTCTGCGATCTGGGACCAGACCCTGGCCTATATATATCAGAGACTCTAAAAGATGAGACCCTCCAACGGGAGTTCACCCCACGCAGTGGATTGGACGCACGTGGAGTGGAAGGATTCCACGAGGGCTCACGTCGGGGGATCAGGCAGATCCTTCTGTTAAAGTCAGCGGTACCTGGGTACAGGAGTGCCCAGGGAGGTAAACATGCACCAATGGTCCACAGGGGTAGGGCTACTGCCTACTCTATTGGGTGGGTACTGACATTGGGGGAAGGACACTTGGGATACAGGTGCCACTGCACCCTAAGTACTGTGGGGATATTTTCTGGTGTTATTATTGTGTGTATTGTGTTGCATAGCTGTTAAGTAAGAGTTGCATGTTCAGTAAATACTCCTTATCATACCCTGTGAGTGTATTTACTGCTGTATTGTCCTGGGAGGGGCTATCATACTGTGTTAGGATCCTTCTCAGGTGGAGGCGCTGTGTGTTAGCGAACGTCCTCACCCCAGGCTCCCAGTGGTGGAGGATCAGGCCTCCTGTTTGCCACTCAGGTAACTGCAGCACAAGTAGTTTCCCTTATACATGGGGAAAGGGGGCTACACTCATTTACCTATGCAGTGGAGAATGGTCTCAGTGGGCCTGTCCTGCACATGTACATGAAAAAAACCTGCTAATTATAAAGTGGGGTTCACTGAGACCATTCTCTCTCCACTGCAGATGTAAATGAGAATTTTCACAGGTAGTGTTAGGACCTGCGTACTGGTCATGCCGTGAAGTGGCTGCAGGCTTATAACGCGTTGGCCAAAGGGTTTAACTAAAGGACCCTTACTCATGAGAATACTAATATTGAAGTATTTAACTATGTATTCTGTCACATTGAATGTAGCAGTGGGTATTTTTGTCTTTTGTTGTATACATTTGGCCACGCTCAGTAGCACTCCTTTTGACACACAGATTTATTTATTTATAAAATGTTTTACCAGGAAATAATACATTGAGAGTTACCTCTCGTTTTCAAGTACAGAGGCGACACATTTTATTTGAACTCGGCTAGTTCCGCAAGCCGGGAGATGTCCCGGCTTGCTAGCCGAATCCCCTCGGCGTGCCGCGCGTGACCGATGCGCGGTCACGCTTCATCGGGTGCCTGCGCCCCCTGCGCGCGTGCCCAGGGCTCTCCGAGGGAGCCCTGGTGTCCCGCGATGTGGGGGACGGCGGTGGGGGGTTCCGGGGGACCCGGCGGACCCGGAGAGGGGAGGGGGAAGCCCCGATCGGAGGGCCGCTCCTCCGAGGCTTCGGCGCGCGCCCGGGACACCCCGGCGCGCGCCCGGTTACTGTCGCGGCCAAGACCGGGCAAATGCTCGAATAAACTTGGCCGCGACAGTATGTCCTGGGTATAGAGTTAAGATGACAAATAAGTGAACAGGGTATATACATTATATACAAGACATTGCATGCACAGTTAAAGATAATATATATTATAGGCGTATGTAACAGTTACAGACCAGATTAAAATGTGAGCCAGCTTTAGTTTTGAAAGAACTTAAACTGGTGGTGGATGTGAGAGTCTCTGGTAGGGTGTTACAGTTTTGGGGTGCACGGTAAGAGAAGGAGGAGCATCTGGATACTTTGTTGAGCCTTGGGACCATGAACAGTCTTTTGGAGTCAGATCTCAGATGATAAGTGCTGCATGTGGTGGGGATGAGGAGCTTGTTCAGATAGATGGGTAGCTTGCCCAGAAAGTATTTGAAGGCAAGACAGGAAAGATGAACTTTGCGCCTAGACTCAAATGATGACCAATCTAGTTCTTTGAGCATTTCGCAGTGATGTGTGTTGTAGTTGCATTGGAGATCAAAATGGCATATTGAATTGGAGAGGGTGTCAAGTTTGCTAATGTGGGTTTGGGGTGCCGAGCCGTATACCATGTCTCCATAGTCGATTATTGGCGTTAGCATCTGCAGTGCGATACGCTTTCTAACCAGCACTTAGGGAGGATTTGTTCCTGTAAAGTACACCTATTTTGGCATAGGTTTCGGATGTCAGGATATCAATGTGCATCTCGAATGTTAAGTGGGAGTCAAACCATATGTCCATGGACTCAGTCACTGTAAGC
The DNA here is from genome assembly GCF_040206685.1 of Ascaphus truei. Classification (NCBI taxonomy): domain Eukaryota; kingdom Metazoa; phylum Chordata; class Amphibia; order Anura; family Ascaphidae; genus Ascaphus; species Ascaphus truei. Next base: position 488,353,370 of record NC_134483.1, on the reverse strand, counting down.
TTTAAAAATTTAGTCTTGGTCCCAAATATAATTGTTACAGACTTGTCAGTGTTTAAAAACAGTTTGTTTGGGGAAATCCAGTTTTCGAGTCTCAAAAAGTCAGACTGAAGTATGTGTTCAAGGTCGGAGAGGCTATGGCTGTGTGCATATAGGATTGTGTCATCTGCATGCATGTGTATTGAAGCTTCCTTACAAGCTGTGGGAAGATCATTGATGAGCATTGAGAAGAGAAGGGGCCCCAGAACAGAGCCTTGAGGGACACCACAGGCGATATCCAAGGGGTTGGAGTTAGAGCCTGAGATGGACACATGTTGGGATCTACCTGATAGGTAGGACTGAAACCAGTTTAAAGCATGCTTCCCTATTACAGAGCACTGGAGTTTGTTAAGCAGGATAGCATGATCAACTGTATCAAAAGCCTTTGCAAAATCTAGGAAAATTGCACCAGTGAGTTGTCCCCGTTCCATTCCACACTGGATTTCATTGCAAACTTTTAACAGGGTAGTTACCATGAAGTGTTTGGGGCGAAAGCCAGATTGGAATTGGCTAGGGAAATTTGTCTTGGTATAGTAATCGCTTTATTGAGAGTAAACACATTCTCCATGACTTTGGGTAGTATTAGGAGAAGAGAGATTGGCCTGTAGTTTGAGACAGTGTTTTTGTCCCCACTTTTGAAGATTGGGACAACTCTAACAGATTTAGCTATTGAGGTTTATTTAATTGAGTACTATACATTACAGCACTGCACTGTGAGACATATGGTATGTTTATGCATACATTATATATTTTCATATGTTTACTGATTCTGCTTTTGTCTTTTAGTGCATATATGAGATAATTCTATCTGTATGAATCTCTGAGATATATATCTACTGTATACAGCGTGGTATCATCTTGTATAGCTTGGTCCTTGCCTAGATTTCTCCCTATTATTTCTCCAGACGTAGTGAGGTTTCTCATATGATATATACAGCTATTTTACACTGCTGCACCATCTATTGCTGGTTTTAGTTGGTATGTTCACCATCTCATCTGTATTTATCTCTGTATAGGGGACCAGGGCCGCCAACAGAAATCGTGGGGCCTGGGACACACATTTTGAGCAGGCCCCCCTCCCCTCCCGTGTCGGCGGTATTGCCCGCTGCCCCCCCCCATTTCACACCTCACGAGCCCCTTCTCTTCCCCCCCTCTTCCTATTTATTTCTCTCCCTTCCGTCTCACGCCTCGCATGTATTTCTCTCCCCTGCGTCTCACTCACCTCTTTTTCTCACTCAGCCCCTCTCTCCCTCAGTCAAGTGAATTACCCCACGCTCACTCATTCCTTCCCCCCTCACACAATTACCCCAGGCTCACTCATTCCTTCCCCCCTCACACAATTACCCCACGCTCACTCATTCCTTCCCCCCTCACACAATTACCCCAGGCTCACTCATTCCTTCCCCCCTCACACAATTACCCCAGGCTCACTCATTCCTTCCCCCCTCACACAATTACCCCAGGATCACTCATTCCTTCCCCCCTCACACAATTCCCCCACGCTCACTCATTCCTTCCCCCCTCACACAATTACCCCAGGCTCACTCATTCCTTCCCCCCTCACACAATTCCCCCACGCTTACTGATTCCTTCCCCCCTCACACAATTACCCCAGGCTCACTCATTCCTTCCCCCTCACACAATTCCCCCACGCTCACTCATTCCTTCCCCCTCACACAATTCCCCCAGGCTCACTCATTCCTTCCCCCCTCACACAATCACCCCAGGCTCACTCATTCCTTCCCCCCTCACACAATTACCCCAGGCTCACACATTCCTTCCCCCCTCACACAATTACCCCAGGATCACTCATTCCTTCCCCCCTCACACAATTCCCCCACGCTCACTCATTCCTTCCCCCCTCACACAATTCCCCCACGCTCACTCATTCCTTCCCCCTCACACAATTCCCCCACGCTCACTCATTCCTTCCCCCTCACACAATTACCCCAGGCTCACTCATTCTTCCCCCTCACACAATTCCCCCAGGCTCACTCATTCCTTCCCCCTCACACAATTCCCCCAGGCTCACTCATTCCTTCCCCCTCACACAATTCCCCCAGGCTCACTCATTCCTTCCCCCCTCACACAATTACCCCAGGCTCACTCATTCCTTCCCCCCTCACACAATTACCCCAGGCTCACTCATTCCTTCCCCCCTCACACAATTCCCCCAGGCTCACTCATTCCTTCCCCCCTCACACAATTCCCCAAGGCTCACTCATTCCTTCCCCCCTCACACAATTCCCCCAGGCTCACTCATTCAATCCCCCTCACACAATTACCACAGGCTCAGTCATTCCTTCCCCCCTCACACAATTCCCCCAGGCTCACTCATTCCTTCCCCCTCACACAATTCCCCCAGGCTCACTCATTCCTTCCCCCCTCACACAATTCCCCCAGGCTCACTCATTCCTTCCCCCTCACACAATTACCCCAGGCTCACTCATTCCTTCCCCCTCACACAATTCCCCCAGGCTCACTCATTCCTTCCCCCTCACACAATTCCCCCAGGCTCACTCATTCCTTCCCCCTCACACAATTCCCCCAGGCTCACTCATTCCTTCCCCCCTCACACAATTACCCCAGGCTCACTCATTCCTTCCCCCCTCACACAATTACCCCAGGCTCACTCATTCCTTCCCCCCTCACACAATTCCCCCAGGCTCACTCATTCCTTCCCCCCTCACACAATTCCCCAAGGCTCACTCATTCCTTTCCCCCTCACACAATTCCCCCAGGCTCACTCATTCCTTCCCCCTCACACAATTCCCCCAGGCTCACTCATTCCTTCCCCCCTCACACAATTACCCCAGGCTCACTCATTCCTTCCCCCTCACACAATTCCCTCAGGCTCACTCATTCCTTCCCCCCTCACACAATTACCCCAGGCTCACTCATTCCTTCCCCCTCACACAATTCCCCCACGCTCACTCATTCCTTCCCCCCTCACACAATTCCCCCACGCTCACTCATTCCTTCCCCCCTCACACAATTCCCCCAGGCTCACTCATTCCTTCCCCCCTCACACAATTCCCCCAGGCTCACTCATTCCTTCCCCCCTCACACAATTCCCCCAGGCTCACTCATTCCTTCCCCCTCACACAATTCCCCCAGGCTCACTCATTCCTTCCCCCCTCACACAATTCCCCCAGGCTCACTCATTCCTTCCCCCCTCACACAATTCCCCCAGGCTCACTCATTCCTTCCCCCTCACACAATTACCCCAGACTCACTCATTCCTTCCCCCCTCACACAATTACCCCAGGCTCACTCATTCCTTCCCCCTCACACAATTCCCCCAGGCTCACTCATTCCTTCCCCCCTCACACAATTACCCCAGGCTCACTCATTCCTTCCCCCTCACACAATTCCCCCAGGCTCACTCATTCCTTCCCCCCTCACACAATAACCCCAGGCTCACTCATTCCTTCCCCCTCACACAATTACCCAAGGCTCACTCATTCCTTCCCCCCTCACACAATTACCCCAGGCTCACTCATTCCTTCCCCCCTCACACAATTACCCCAGGCTCACTCATTCCTTCCCCGCTCACACAATTACCCCAGGCTCACTCATTCCTTCCCCCTCATACAATTACCCCAGGCTCACTCATTCCTTCCCCCCTCACACAATTCCCCCAGGCTCACTCATTCCTTCCCCCTCACACAATTACCCCACGCTCACTCATTCCTTCCCCCTCACACAATTACCCCAGGCTCACTCATTCCTTCCCCCCTCACACAATTACCCCAGGCTCACTCATTCCTTCCCACTCACACAATACCTACAGGCTCACTCATTCCTTCCCCCTCACACAATTACCCCAGGCTCACTCATTCCTTCCCCCTCACACAATACCTACAGGCGCACTCATTCCTTCCCCCCTCACACAATTACCCCAGGCTCACTCATTCCTTCCCCCTCACACAATTCCCCCAGGCTCATTCATTCCTTCCCCCCTCACACAATTACCCCAGGCTCACTCATTCCTTCCCCCTCACACAATTCTCCCAGGCTCACTCATTCCTTCCCCCCTCACACAATTACCCCAGGCTCACTCATTCCTTCCCCCTCACACAATTCCCCCACACTCACTCATTCCTTCCCCCCTCACACAATTCCCCCAGGCTCACTCATTCCTTCCCCCCTCACACAATTCCCCCAGGCTCACTCATTCCTTCCCCCTCACACAATTCCCCCAGGCTCACTCATTCCTTCCCCCTCACACAATTCCCACACGCTCACTCATTCCTTCCCCCTCACACAATTCCCACACGCTCACTCATTCCTTCCCCCCTCACACAATTACCCCAGGCTCACTCATTCCTTCCCCCTCACACAATTCCCCCACGCTCACTCATTCCTTCCCCCCTCACACAATTCCCCCACGCTCACTCATTCCTTCCCCCCTCACACAATTCCCCCAGGCTCACTCATTCCTTCCCCCCTCACACAATTCCCCCAGGCTCACTCATTCCTTCCCCCTCACACAATTACCCCACGCTCACTCATTCCTTCCCCCTCACACAATTACCCCAGGCTCACTCATTCCTTCCCCCCTCACACAATTACCCCAGGCTCACTCATTCCTTCCCACTCACACAATACCTACAGGCTCACTCATTCCTTCCCCCTCACACAATTACCCCAGGCTCACTCATTCCTTCCCCCTCACACAATACCTACAGGCTCACTCATTCCTTCCCCCCTCACACAATTACCCCAGGCTCACTCATTCCTTCCCCCTCACACAATTCCCCCAGGCTCACTCATTCCTTCCCCCCTCACACAATTACCCCAGGCTCACTCATTCCTTCCCCCTCACACAATTCCCACACGCTCACTCATTCCTTCCCCCCTCACACAATTACCCCAGGCTCACTCATTCCTTCCCCCTCACACAATTCCCCCACGCTCACTCATTCCTTCCCCCCTCACACAATTCCCCCATGCTCACTCATTCCTTCCCCCCTCACACAATTCCCCCAGGCTCACTCATTCCTTCCCCCCTCACACAATTCCCCCAGGCTCACTCATTCCTTCCCCCCTCACACAATTCCCCCAGGCTCACTCATTCCTTCCCCCTCACACAATTCCCCCAGGCTCACTCATTCCTTCCCCCCTCACACAATTCCCCCAGGCTCACTCATTCCTTCCCCCCTCACACAATTCCCCCAGGCTCACTCATTCCTTCCCCCTCACACAATTACCCCAGGCTCACTCATTCCTTCCCCCCTCACACAATTACCCCAGGCTCACTCATTCCTTCCCCCTCACACAATTCCCCCAGGCTCACTCATTCCTTCCCCCCTCACACAATTACACCACGCTCACTCATTCCTTCCCCCTCACACAATTCCCCCAGGCTCACTCATTCCTTCCCCCTCACACAATTCCCCCAGGCTCACTCATTCCTTCCCCCCTCACACAATAACCCCAGGCTCACTCATTCCTTCCCCCTCACACAATTACCCCAGGCTCACTCATTCCTTCCCCCCTCACACAATTACCCCAGGCTCACTCATTCCTTCCCCGCTCACACAATTACCCCAGGCTCACTCATTCCTTCCCCCTCATACAATTACCCCAGGCTCACTCATTCCTTCCCCCCTCACACAATTCCCCCAGGCTCACTCATTCCTTCCCCCTCACACAATTACCCCACGCTCACTCATTCCTTCCCCCTCACACAATTACCCCAGGCTCACTCATTCCTTCCCCCCTCACACAATTACCCCAGGCTCACTCATTCCTTCCCCCTCACACAATACCTACAGGCTCACTCATTCCTTCCCCCTCACACAATTACCCCAGGCTCACTCATTCCTTCCCCCTCACACAATACCTACAGGCTCACTCATTCCTTCCCCCCTCACACAATTACCCCAGGCTCACTCATTCCTTCCCCCTCACACAATTCCCCCAGGCTCACTCATTCCTTCCCCCCTCACACAATTACCCTAGGCTCACTCATTCCTTCCCCCTCACACAATTGCCCCACACTCACTCATTCCTTCCCCCCTCACACAATTCCCACACGCTCACTCATTCCTTCCCCCCTCACACAATTACCCCAGGCTCACTCATTCCTTCCCACTCACACAATACCCCCAGGCTCACTCATTCCTTCCCCCCTCACACAATTACCCCAGGCTCACTCATTCCTTCCCCCTCACACAATACCCCCAGGCTCACTCATTCCTTCCCCCCTCACACAATTACCCCAGGCTCACTCATTCCTTCCCCCTCACACAATTACCCCAGGCTCACTCATTCCTTCCCCCCTCACACAATTACCCCAGGCTCACTCATTCCTTCCCCCCTCACACAATTACCCCAGGCTCACTCATTCCTTCCCCCTCACACAATTCCCCCACGCTCACTCATTCCTTCCCCCCTCACACAATTCCCCCAGGCTCACTCATTCCTTCCCCCCTCACACAATTATCCCAGGCTCACTCATTCCTTCCCCCTCACACAATTCCCCCACGCTCACTCATTCCTTCCCCCCTCACACAATTCCCCCAGGCTCACTCATTCCTTCCCCCCTCACACAATACCCCAAGGCTCACTCATTCCTTCCCCCTCACACAATTCCCCCATGCTCACTCATTCCTTCCCCCCTCACACAATTACCCCAGGCTCACTCATTCCTTCCCCCTCACACAATTCCCCCACGCTCACTCATTCCTTCCCCCTCACACAATTCCCCCACGCTCACTCATTCCTTCCCCCTCACACAATTCCCCCAGGCTCACTCATTCCTTCCCCCCTCACACAATTCCCCCAGGCTCACTCATTCCTTCCCCCCTCACACAATTACCCCAGACTAACTCATTCCTTCCCCCTCACACAATTCCCCCAGGCTCACTCATTCCTTCCCCCTCACACAATTACCCCAGGCTCACTCATTCCATCCCCCCTCACACAATTACCCCAGGCTCACTCATTCCTTCCCCCCTCACACAATTACCCCAGGCTCACTCATTCCTTCCCCCTCACACAATTCCCCCACGCTCACTCATTCCTTCCCCCCTCACACAATTCCCCCAGGCTCACTCATTCCTTCCCCCCTCACACAATACCCCAAGGCTCACTCATTCCTTCCCCCTCACACAATTCCCCCATGCTCACTCATTCCTTCCCCCCTCACACAATTACCCCAGGCTCACTCATTCCTTCCCCCTCACACAATTCCCCCACGCTCACTCATTCCTTCCCCCCTCACACAATTCCCCCACGCTCACTCATTCCTTCCCCCCTCACACAATTCCCCCAGGCTCACTCATTCCTTCCCCCCTCACACAATTCCCCCACGCTCACTCATTCCTGCCCCCCTCACACAATTCCCCCAGGCTCACTCATTCCTTCCCCCTCACACAATTCCCCCAGGCTCACTCATTCCTTCCCCCCTCACACAATTCCCCCAGGCTCACTCATTCCTTCCCCCTTCACACAATTCCCCCAGGCTCACTCATTCCTTCCCCCTCACACAATTACCCCAGGCTCACTCATTCCTTCCCCCCTCACACAATTACCCCAGGCTCACTCATTCCTTCCCCCTCACACAATTCCCCCAGGCTCACTCATTCCTTCCCCCCTCACACAATTACCCCAGGCTCACTCATTCCTTCCCCCACACACAATTCCCCCAGGCTCACTCATTCCTTCCCCCTCACACAATTCCCCCAAGGCTCACTCATTCCTTCCCCCCTCACACAATAACCCCAGGCTCACTCATTCCTTCCCCCTCACACAATTACCCCAGGCTCACTCATTCCTTCCCCCCTCACACAATTACCCCAGGCTCACTCATTCCTTCCCCCCTCACACAATTACCCCAGGCTCACTCATTCCTTCCCCCCTCACACAATTACCCCAGGCTCACTCATTCCTTCCCCCTCACACAATTACCCCAGGGTCACTCATTCCTTCCCCCCTCACACAATTCCCCCAGGCTCACTCATTCCTTCCCCCTCACACAATTACCCCAGGCTCACTCATTCCTTCCCCCCTCACACAATTACCCCAGGCTCACTCATTCCTTCCCCCTCACACAATACCTACAGGCTCACTCATTCCTTCCCCCTCACACAATTACCCCAGGCTCACTCATTCCTTCCCCCTCACACAATTCCCCCAGGCTCACTCTTTCCTTCCCCCCTCACACAATTACCCCAGGCTCACTCATTCCTTCCCCCTCACACAATTCCCCCAGGCTCACTCATTCCTTCCCCCCTCACACAATTACCCCAGGCTCACTCATTCCTTCCCCCTCACACAATTCCCCCACACTCACTCATTCCTTCCCCCCTCACACAATTCCCACACGCTCACTCATTCCTTCCCCCCTCACACAATTACCCCAGGCTCACTCATTCCTTCCCCCTCACACAATACCCCCAGGCTCACTCATTCCTTCCCCCCTCACACAATTACCCCAGGCTCACTCATTCCTTCCCCCTCACACAATACCCCCAGGCTCACTCATTCCTTCCCCCCTCACACAATTACCCCAGGCTCACTCATTCCTCCCCCCTCACACAATTACCCCAGGCTCACTCATTCCTTCCCCCTCACACAATTACCCCAGGCTCACTCATTCCTTCCCCCTCACACAATTCCCCCAGGCTCACTCATTCCTTCCCCCCTCACACAATTACCCCAGGCTCACTCATTCCTTCCCCCTCACACAATACCCCCAGGCTCACTCATTCCTTCCCCCCTCACACAATTACCCCAGGCTCACTCATTCCTTCCCCCTCACACAATTACCCCAGGCTCACTCATTCCTTCCCCCTCACACAATTGCCCCAGGCTCACTCATTCCTTCCCCCTCACACAATAACCCCAGGCTCACTCATTCCTTCCCCCTCACAATTCCCCCAGGCTCACTCATTCCTTCCCCCTCACACAATTCCCCCACGCTCACTCATTCCTTCCCCCTCACACAATTCCCCCACGCTCACTCATTCCTTCCCCCTCACACAATTACCCCAGGCTCACTCATTCCTTCCCCCTCACACAATTCCCCCACGCTCACTCATTCCTTCCCCCCTCACACAATTACCCCAGGCTCACTCATTCCTTCCCCCTCACACAATTCCCCCACGCTCACTCATTCCTTCCCCCTCACACAATTCCCCCACGCTCACTCATTCCTTCCCCCGTCACACAATTACCCCAGGCTCACTCATTCCTTCCCCCTCACACAATTCCCCCACGCTCACTCATTCCTTCCCCCTCACACAATTACCCCAGGCTCACTCATTCCTTCCCCCTCACACAATTCCCCCAGGCTCACTCATTCCTTCCCCCTCACACAATTACCCCAGGCTCACTCATTCCTTCCCCCTCACACAATTGCCCCAGGCTCACTCATTCCTTCCCCCTCACACAATAACCCCAGGCTCACTCATTCCTTCCCCCCTCACACAATTCCCCCAGGCTCACTCAATCCTTCCCCCTCACACAATTCCCCCACGCTCACTCATTCCTTCCCCCTCACACAATTCCCCCACGCTCACTCATTCCTTCCCCCACACACAATTACCCCAGGCTCACTCATTCCTTCCCCCTCACACAATTCCCCCACGCTCACTCATTCCTTCCCCCCTCACACAATTACCCCAGGCTCACTCATTCCTTCCCTCTCACACAATTCCCCCACGCTCACTCATTCCTTCCCCCTCACACAATTCCCCCACGCTCACTCATTCCTTCCCCCCTCACACAATTACCCCAGGCTCACTCATTCCTTCCCCCTCACACAATTCCCCCACGCTCAATCATTCCTTCCCCCTCAGACAATTCCCCCACGCTCACTCATTCCTTCCCCCCTCACACAATTCCCCCACGCTCACTCATTCCTTCCCCCCTCACACAATTACCCCAGGCTCACTCATTCCTTCCCCCTCACACAATTCCCCCAGGCTCACTCATTCCTTCCCCCCTCACACAATTACCCCAGGCTCACTCATTCCTTCCCCCTCACACAATTCCCCCACACTCACTCATTCCTTCCCCCCTCACACAATTCCCACACGCTCACTCATTCCTTCCCCCCTCACACAATTACCCCAGGCTCACTCATTCCTTCCCCCTCACACAATACCCCCAGGCTCACTCATTCCTTCCCCCCTCACACAATTACCCCAGGCTCACTCATTCCTTCCCCCTCACACAATACCCCCAGGCTCACTCATTCCTTCCCCCCTCACACAATACCCAAGGCTCACTCATTCCTTCCCCCTCACACAATTCCCCCACGCTCACTCATTCCTTCCCCCTCACACAATTACCCCAGGCTCACTCATTCCTTCCCCCTCACACAATTCCCCCATGCTCACTCATTCCTTCCCCCCTCACACAATTCCCCCAGGCTCACTCATTCCTTCCCCCCTCACACAATTACCCCAGGCTCACTCATTCCTTCCCCCTCACACAATTCCCCCACGCTCACTCATTCCTTCCCCCCTCACACAATTACCCCAGGCTCACTCATTCCTTCCCCCTCACACAATTCCCCCACGCTCACTCATTCCTTCCCCCCTCACACAATTCCCCCAGGCTCACTCATTCCTTCCCCCCTCACACAATTCCCCCAGGCTCACTCATTCCTTCCCCCCTCACACAATTACCCCAGGCTCACTCATTCCTTCCCCCTCACACAATTCCCCCAGGCTCACTCATTCCTTCCTCCTCACACAATTCCCACCCGCTCACTCATTCCTTCCCCCCTCACACAATTCCCCCAGGCTCACTCATTCCTTCCCCCTCACACAATTCCCCCAGGCTCACTCATTCCTTCCCCCTCACACAATTACCCCAGGCTCACTCATTCCTTCCCCCTCACACAATTGCCCCAGGCTCACTCATTCCTTCCCCCTCACACAATAACCCCAGGCTCACTCATTCCTTCCCCCCTCACACAATTCCCCCAGGCTCACTCATTCCTTCCCCCTCACACAATTCCCCCACGCTCACTCATTCCTTCTCCCTCACACAATTCCCCCACGCTCACTCATTCCTTCCCCCTCACACAATTACCCCAGGCTCACTCATTCCTTCCCCCTCACACAATTCCCCCACGCACACTCATTCCTTCCCCCCTCACACAATTACCCCAGGCTCACTCATTCCTTCCCCCTCACACAATTCCCCCACGCTCACTCATTCCTTCCCACTCACACAATTCCCCCACGCTCACTCATTCCTTCCCCCCTCACACAATTACCCCAGGCTCACTCATTCCTTCCCCCTCACACAATTCCCCCACGCTCACTCATTCCTTCCCCCTCACACAATTCCCCCACGCTCACTCATTCCTTCCCCCCTCACACAATTCCACCACGCTCACTCATTCCTTCCCCCCTCACACAATTACCCCAGGCTCACTCATTCCTTCCCCCTCACACAATTCCACCACGCTCACTCATTCCTTCCCCCCTCACACAATTACCCCAGGCTCACTCATTCCTTCCCCCTCACACAATTCCCCCACGCTCACTCATTCCTTCCCCCTCACACAATTCCCCCACGCTCACTCATTCCTTCCCCCCTCACACAATTCCACCACGCTCACTCATTCCTTCCCCCCTCACACAATTACCCCAGGCTCACTCATTCCTTCCCCCCTCACACAATTACCCCACGCTCACTCATTCCTTCCCCCTCACACAATTCCCCCAGGCTCACTCATTCCTTCCCCCCTCACACAATTACCCCAGGCTCACTCATTCCTTCCCCCTCACACAATTACCCCAGGCTCACTCATTCCTTCCCCCTCACACAATTACCCCAGGCTCACTCATTCCTTCCCCCTCACACAATTACCCCAGGCTCACTCATTCCTTCCCCCCTCACACAATTCCCCCACGCTCACTCATTCCTTCCCCCCTCACACAATTACCCCAGGCTCACTCATTCCTTCCCCCCTCACACAATTCCCCCACGCTCACTCATTCCTTCCCCCTCACACAATTCCCCCACGCTCACTCATTCCTTCCCCCTCACACAATTCCCCCACGCTCACTCATTCCTTCCTCCCTCACACAATTCCCCCAGGCTCACTCATTCCTTCCCCCCTCACACAATTACCCCAGGCTCACTCATTCCTTCCCCCCTCACACAATTACCCCAGGCTCACTCATTCCTTCCCCCTCACACAATTCCCCCACGCTCACTCATTCCTTCCCCCCTCACACAATTCCCCCAGGCTCACTCATTCCTTCCCCCCTCACACAATACCCCAAGGCTCACTCATTCCTTCCCCCTCACACAATTCCCCCACGCTCACTCATTCCTTCCCCCTCACACAATTACCCCAGGCTCACTCATTCCTTCCCCCTCACACAATTCCCCCATGCTCACTCATTCCTTCCCCCCTCACACAATTCCCCCAGGCTCACTCATTCCTTCCCCCCTCACACAATTACCCCAGGCTCACTCATTCCTTCCCCCTCACACAATTCCCCCACGCTCACTCATTCCTTCCCCCCTCACACAATTACCCCAGGCTCACTCATTCCTTCCCCCTCACACAATTCCCCCACGCTCACTCATTCCTTCCCCCCTCACACAATTCCCCCAGGCTCACTCATTCCTTCCCCCCTCACACAATTCCCCCAGGCTCACTCATTCCTTCCCCCCTCACACAATTACCCCAGGCTCACTCATTCCTTCCCCCTCACACAATTCCCCCAGGCTCACTCATTCCTTCCCCCTCACACAATTCCCCCACGCTCACTCATTCCTTCCCCCCTCACACAATTCCCCCAGGCTCACTCATTCCTTCCCCCCTCACACAATACCCCAAGGCTCACTCATTCCTTCCCCCTCACACAATTCCCCCACGCTCACTCATTCCTTCCCCCTCACACAATTACCCCAGGCTCACTCATTCCTTCCCCCTCACACAATTCCCCCATGCTCACTCATTCCTTCCCCCCTCACACAATTCCCCCAGGCTCACTCATTCCTTCCCCCCTCACACAATTACCCCAGGCTCACTCATTCCTTCCCCCTCACACAATTCCCCCACGCTCACTCATTCCTTCCCCCCTCACACAATTACCCCAGGCTCACTCATTCCTTCCCCCTCACACAATTCCCCCACGCTCACTCATTCCTTCCCCCCTCACACAATTCCCCCAGGCTCACTCATTCCTTCCCCCCTCACACAATTCCCCCAGGCTCACTCATTCCTTCCCCCCTCACACAATTACCCCAGGCTCACTCATTCCTTCCCCCTCACACAATTCCCCCAGGCTCACTCATTCCTTCCTCCTCACACAATTCCCACCCGCTCACTCATTCCTTCCCCCCTCACACAATTCCCCCAGGCTCACTCATTCCTTCCCCCTCACACAATTCCCCCAGGCTCACTCATTCCTTCCCCCTCACACAATTACCCCAGGCTCACTCATTCCTTCCCCCTCACACAATTGCCCCAGGCTCACTCATTCCTTCCCCCTCACACAATAACCCCAGGCTCACTCATTCCTTCCCCCCTCACACAATTCCCCCAGGCTCACTCATTCCTTCCCCCTCACACAATTCCCCCACGCTCACTCATTCCTTCCCCCTCACACAATTCCCCCACGCTCACTCATTCCTTCCCCCTCACACAATTACCCCAGGCTCACTCATTCCTTCCCCCTCACACAATTCCCCCACGCACACTCATTCCTTCCCCCCTCACACAATTACCCCAGGCTCACTCATTCCTTCCCCCTCACACAATTCCCCCACGCTCACTCATTCCTTCCCACTCACACAATTCCCCCACGCTCACTCATTCCTTCCCCCCTCACACAATTACCCCAGGCTCACTCATTCCTTCCCCCTCACACAATTCCCCCACGCTCACTCATTCCTTCCCCCTCACACAATTCCCCCACGCTCACTCATTCCTTCCCCCCTCACACAATTCCACCACGCTCACTCATTCCTTCCCCCCTCACACAATTACCCCAGGCTCACTCATTCCTTCCCCCTCACACAATTCCCCCACGCTCACTCATTCCTTCCCCCTCACACAATTACCCCAGGCTCACTCATTCCTTCCCCCCTCACACAATTACCCCACGCTCACTCATTCCTTCCCCCTCACACAATTCCCCCAGGCTCACTCATTCCTTCCCCCCTCACACAATTACCCCAGGCTCACTCATTCCTTCCCCCTCACACAATTACCCCAGGCTCACTCATTCCTTCCCCCTCACACAATTACCCCAGGCTCACTCATTCCTTCCCCCTCACACAATTACCCCAGGCTCACTCATTCCTTCCCCCCTCACACAATTCCCCCACGCTCACTCATTCCTTCCCCCCTCACACAATTACCCCAGGCTCACTCATTCCTTCCCCCCTCACACAATTCCCCCACGCTCACTCATTCCTTCCCCCTCACACAATTCCCCCACGCTCACTCATTCCTTCCCCCTCACACAATTCCCCCACGCTCACTCATTCCTTCCCCCCTCACACAATTCCCCCAGGCTCACTCATTCCTTCCCCCCTCACACAATTACCCCAGGCTCACTCATTCCTTCCCCCCTCACACAATTACCCCAGGCTCACTCATTCCTTCCCCCTCACACAATTCCCCCACGCTCACTCATTCCTTCCCCCCTCACACAATTCCCCCAGGCTCACTCATTCCTTCCCCCCTCACACAATACCCCAAGGCTCACTCATTCCTTCCCCCTCACACAATTCCCCCACGCTCACTCATTCCTTCCCCCTCACACAATTACCCCAGGCTCACTCATTCCTTCCCCCTCACACAATTCCCCCATGCTCACTCATTCCTTCCCCCCTCACACAATTCCCCCAGGCTCACTCATTCCTTCCCCCCTCACACAATTACCCCAGGCTCACTCATTCCTTCCCCCTCACACAATTCCCCCACGCTCACTCATTCCTTCCCCCCTCACACAATTACCCCAGGCTCACTCATTCCTTCCCCCTCACACAATTCCCCCACGCTCACTCATTCCTTCCCCCCTCACACAATTCCCCCAGGCTCACTCATTCCTTCCCCCCTCACACAATTCCCCCAGGCTCACTCATTCCTTCCCCCCTCACACAATTACCCCAGGCTCACTCATTCCTTCCCCCTCACACAATTCCCCCAGGCTCACTCATTCCTTCCCCCTCACACAATTCCCCCACGCTCACTCATTCCTTCCCCCCTCACACAATTACCCCAGGCTCACTCATTCCTTCCCCCTCACACAATTCCCCCAGGCTCACTCATTCCTTCCCCCTCACACAATTACCCCAGGCTCACTCATTCCTTCCCCCTCACACAATTGCCCCAGGCTCACTCATTCCTTCCCCCTCACACAATTACCCCAGGCTCACTCATTCCTTCCCCCTCACACAATTGCCCCAGGCTCACTCATTCCTTCCCCCTCACACAATAACCCCAGGCTCACTCATTCCTTCCCCCCTCACACAATTCCCCCACGCTCACTCATTCCTTCCCCCTCACACAATTCCCCCACGCTCACTCATTCCTTCCCCCTCACACAATTCCCCCACGCTCACTCATTCCTTCCCCCTCACACAATTACCCCAGGCTCACTCATTCCTTCCCCCTCACACAATTCCCCCACGCTCACTCATTCCTTCCCCCCTCACACAATTACCCCAGGCTCACTCATTCCTTCCCCCTCACACAATTCCCCCACGCTCACTCATTCCTTCCCCCTCACACAATTCCCCCACGCTCACTCATTCCTTCCCCCCTCACACAATTCCCCCAGGCTCACTCATTCCTTCCCCCCTCACACAATTCCCCCACGCTCACTCATTCCTTCCCCCTCACACAATTCCCCCACGCTCACTCATTCCTTCCCCCCTCACACAATTCCACCATGCTCACTCATTCCTTCCCCCCTCACACAATTACCCCAGGCTCACTCATTCCTTCCCCCTCACACAATTCCCCCACGCTCACTCATTCCTTCCCCCTCACACAATTACCCCAGGCTCACTCATTCCTTCCCCCCTCACACAATTACCCCACGCTCACTCATTCCTTCCCCTTCACACAATTCCCCCAGGCTCACTCATTCCTTCCCCCCTCACACAATTACCCCAGGCTCACTCATTCCTTCCCCCTCACACAATTACCCCAGGCTCACTCATTCCTTCCCCCTCACACAATTACCCCAGGCTCACTCATTCCTTCCCCCTCACACAATTACCCCAGGCTCACTCATTCCTTCCCCCCTCACACAATTCCCCCACGCTCACTCATTCCTTCCCCCCTCACACAATTACCCCATGCTCACTCATTCCTTCCCCCTCACACAATTCCCCCACGCTCACTCATTCCGTCCCCCTCACACAATTCCCCCACGCTCACTCATTCCTTCCCCCTCACACAATTCCCCCACGCTCACTCATTCCTTCCCCCCTCACACAATTGCCCCAGGCTCACTCATTCCTTCCCCCTCACACAATAACCCCAGGCTCACTCATTCCTTCCCCCCTCACACAATTCCCCCAGGCTCACTCATTCCTTCCCCCTTACACAATTCCCTCACGCTCACTCATTCCTTCCCCCTCACACAATTCCCCCACGCTCACTCATTCCTTCCCCCCTCACACAATTCCCCCAGGCTCACTCATTCCTTCCCCCCTCACACAATTCCCCCACGCTCACTCATTCCTTCCCCCTCACACAATTCCCCCACGCTCACTCATTCCTTCCCCCTCACACAATTACCCCAGGCTCACTCATTCCTTCCCCCTCACACAATTCCCCCACGCTCACTCATTCCTTCCCCCCTCACACAATTACCCCAGGCTCACTCATTCCTTCCCCCTCACACAATTCCCCCACGCTCACTCATTCCTTCCCCCTCACACAATTCCCCCACGCTCACTCATTCCTTCCCCCCTCACACAATTCCCCCAGGCTCACTCATTCCTTCCCCCCTCACACAATTCCCCCACGCTCACTCATTCCTTCCCCCTCACACAATTCCCCCACGCTCACTCATTCCTTCCCCCCTCACACAATTCCACCACGCTCACTCATTCCTTCCCCCCTCACACAATTACCCCAGGCTCACTCATTCCTTCCCCCTCACACAATTCCCCCACGCTCACTCATTCCTTCCCCCTCACACAATTACCCCAGGCTCACTCATTCCTTCCCCCCTCACACAATTACCCCACGCTCACTCATTCCTTCCCCTTCACACAATTCCCCCAGGCTCACTCATTCCTTCCCCCCTCACACAATTACCCCAGGCTCACTCATTCCTTCCCCCTCACACAATTACCCCAGGCTCACTCATTCCTTCCCCCTCACACAATTACCCCAGGCTCACTCATTCCTTCCCCCTCACACAATTACCCCAGGCTCACTCATTCCTTCCCCCCTCACACAATTCCCCCACGCTCACTCATTCCTTCCCCCACACACAATTACCCCATGCTCACTCATTCCTTCCCCCTCACACAATTCCCCCACGCTCACTCATTCCTTCCCCCACACACAATTACCCCATGCTCACTCATTCCTTCCCCCTCACACAATTCCCCCATGCTCACTCATTCCTTCCCCCCTCACACAATTCCCCCAGGCTCACTCATTCCTTCCCCCCTCACACAATTACCCCAGGCTCACTCATTCCTTCCCCCTCACACAATTCCCCCACGCTCACTCATTCCTTCCCCCCTCACACAATTACCCCAGGCTCACTCATTCCTTCCCCCTCACACAATTCCCCCACGCTCACTCATTCCTTCCCCCCTCACACAATTCCCCCAGGCTCACTCATTCCTTCCCCCCTCACACAATTCCCCCAGGCTCACTCATTCCTTCCCCCCTCACACAATTACCCCAGGCTCACTCATTCCTTCCCCCTCACACAATTCCCCCAGGCTCACTCATTCCTTCCCCCTCACACAATTCCCCCACGCTCACTCATTCCTTCCCCCCTCACACAATTCCCCCAGGCTCACTCATTCCTTCCCCCCTCACACAATACCCCAAGGCTCACTCATTCCTTCCCCCTCACACAATTCCCCCACGCTCACTCATTCCTTCCCCCTCACACAATTACCCCAGGCTCACTCATTCCTTCCCCCTCACACAATTCCCCCATGCTCACTCATTCCTTCCCCCCTCACACAATTCCCCCAGGCTCACTCATTCCTTCCCCCCTCACACAATTACCCCAGGCTCACTCATTCCTTCCCCCCTCACACAATTACCCCAGGCTCACTCATTCCTTCCCCCTCACACAATTCCCCCACGCTCACTCATTCCTTCCCCCCTCACACAATTACCCCAGGCTCACTCATTCCTTCCCCCTCACACAATTCCCCCACGCTCACTCATTCCTTCCCCCCTCACACAATTCCCCCAGGCTCACTCATTCCTTCCCCCCTCACACAATTCCCCCAGGCTCACTCATTCCTTCCCCCCTCACACAATTACCCCAGGCTCACTCATTCCTTCCCCCTCACACAATTCCCCCAGGCTCACTCATTCCTTCCTCCTCACACAATTCCCACCCGCTCACTCATTCCTTCCCCCCTCACACAATTCCCCCAGGCTCACTCATTCCTTCCCCCTCACACAATTCCCCCAGGCTCACTCATTCCTTCCCCCTCACACAATTACCCCAGGCTCACTCATTCCTTCCCCCTCACACAATTGCCCCAGGCTCACTCATTCCTTCCCCCTCACACAATAACCCCAGGCTCACTCATTCCTTCCCCCCTCACACAATTCCCCCAGGCTCACTCATTCCTTCCCCCTCACACAATTCCCCCACGCTCACTCATTCCTTCCCCCTCACACAATTCCCCCACGCTCACTCATTCCTTCCCCCTCACACAATTACCCCAGGCTCACTCATTCCTTCCCCCTCACACAATTCCCCCACGCACACTCATTCCTTCCCCCCTCACACAATTACCCCAGGCTCACTCATTCCTTCCCCCTCACACAATTCCCCCACGCTCACTCATTCCTTCCCACTCACACAATTCCCCCACGCTCACTCATTCCTTCCCCCCTCACACAATTACCCCAGGCTCACTCATTCCTTCCCCCTCACACAATTCCCCCACGCTCACTCATTCCTTCCCCCTCACACAATTCCCCCACGCTCACTCATTCCTTCCCCCCTCACACAATTCCACCACGCTCACTCATTCCTTCCCCCCTCACACAATTACCCCAGGCTCACTCATTCCTTCCCCCTCACACAATTCCCCCACGCTCACTCATTCCTTCCCCCTCACACAATTACCCCAGGCTCACTCATTCCTTCCCCCCTCACACAATTACCCCACGCTCACTCATTCCTTCCCCCTCACACAATTCCCCCAGGCTCACTCATTCCTTCCCCCCTCACACAATTACCCCAGGCTCACTCATTCCTTCCCCCTCACACAATTACCCCAGGCTCACTCATTCCTTCCCCCTCACACAATTACCCCAGGCTCACTCATTCCTTCCCCCTCACACAATTACCCCAGGCTCACTCATTCCTTCCCCCCTCACACAATTCCCCCACGCTCACTCATTCCTTCCCCCCTCACACAATTACCCCAGGCTCACTCATTCCTTCCCCCCTCACACAATTCCCCCACGCTCACTCATTCCTTCCCCCTCACACAATTCCCCCACGCTCACTCATTCCTTCCCCCTCACACAATTCCCCCACGCTCACTCATTCCTTCCCCCCTCACACAATTCCCCCAGGCTCACTCATTCCTTCCCCCCTCACACAATTACCCCAGGCTCACTCATTCCTTCCCCCCTCACACAATTACCCCAGGCTCACTCATTCCTTCCCCCTCACACAATTCCCCCACGCTCACTCATTCCTTCCCCCCTCACACAATTCCCCCAGGCTCACTCATTCCTTCCCCCCTCACACAATACCCCAAGGCTCACTCATTCCTTCCCCCTCACACAATTCCCCCACGCTCACTCATTCCTTCCCCCTCACACAATTACCCCAGGCTCACTCATTCCTTCCCCCTCACACAATTCCCCCATGCTCACTCATTCCTTCCCCCCTCACACAATTCCCCCAGGCTCACTCATTCCTTCCCCCCTCACACAATTACCCCAGGCTCACTCATTCCTTCCCCCTCACACAATTCCCCCACGCTCACTCATTCCTTCCCCCCTCACACAATTACCCCAGGCTCACTCATTCCTTCCCCCTCACACAATTCCCCCACGCTCACTCATTCCTTCCCCCCTCACACAATTCCCCCAGGCTCACTCATTCCTTCCCCCCTCACACAATTCCCCCAGGCTCACTCATTCCTTCCCCCCTCACACAATTACCCCAGGCTCACTCATTCCTTCCCCCTCACACAATTCCCCCAGGCTCACTCATTCCTTCCCCCTCACACAATTCCCCCACGCTCACTCATTCCTTCCCCCCTCACACAATTACCCCAGGCTCACTCATTCCTTCCCCCTCACACAATTCCCCCAGGCTCACTCATTCCTTCCCCCTCACACAATTACCCCAGGCTCACTCATTCCTTCCCCCTCACACAATTGCCCCAGGCTCACTCATTCCTTCCCCCTCACACAATTACCCCAGGCTCACTCATTCCTTCCCCCTCACACAATTGCCCCAGGCTCACTCATTCCTTCCCCCTCACACAATAACCCCAGGCTCACTCATTCCTTCCCCCCTCACACAATTCCCCCACGCTCACTCATTCCTTCCCCCTCACACAATTCCCCCACGCTCACTCATTCCTTCCCCCTCACACAATTCCCCCACGCTCACTCATTCCTTCCCCCTCACACAATTACCCCAGGCTCACTCATTCCTTCCCCCTCACACAATTCCCCCACGCTCACTCATTCCTTCCCCCCTCACACAATTACCCCAGGCTCACTCATTCCTTCCCCCTCACACAATTCCCCCACGCTCACTCATTCCTTCCCCCTCACACAATTCCCCCACGCTCACTCATTCCTTCCCCCCTCACACAATTCCCCCAGGCTCACTCATTCCTTCCCCCCTCACACAATTCCCCCACGCTCACTCATTCCTTCCCCCTCACACAATTCCCCCACGCTCACTCATTCCTTCCCCCCTCACACAATTCCACCATGCTCACTCATTCCTTCCCCCCTCACACAATTACCCCAGGCTCACTCATTCCTTCCCCCTCACACAATTCCCCCACGCTCACTCATTCCTTCCCCCTCACACAATTACCCCAGGCTCACTCATTCCTTCCCCCCTCACACAATTACCCCACGCTCACTCATTCCTTCCCCTTCACACAATTCCCCCAGGCTCACTCATTCCTTCCCCCCTCACACAATTACCCCAGGCTCACTCATTCCTTCCCCCTCACACAATTACCCCAGGCTCACTCATTCCTTCCCCCTCACACAATTACCCCAGGCTCACTCATTCCTTCCCCCTCACACAATTACCCCAGGCTCACTCATTCCTTCCCCCCTCACACAATTCCCCCACGCTCACTCATTCCTTCCCCCCTCACACAATTACCCCATGCTCACTCATTCCTTCCCCCTCACACAATTCCCCCACGCTCACTCATTCCGTCCCCCTCACACAATTCCCCCACGCTCACTCATTCCTTCCCCCTCACACAATTCCCCCACGCTCACTCATTCCTTCCCCCCTCACACAATTGCCCCAGGCTCACTCATTCCTTCCCCCTCACACAATAACCCCAGGCTCACTCATTCCTTCCCCCCTCACACAATTCCCCCAGGCTCACTCATTCCTTCCCCCTTACACAATTCCCTCACGCTCACTCATTCCTTCCCCCTCACACAATTCCCCCACGCTCACTCATTCCTTCCCCCCTCACACAATTCCCCCAGGCTCACTCATTCCTTCCCCCCTCACACAATTCCCCCACGCTCACTCATTCCTTCCCCCTCACACAATTCCCCCACGCTCACTCATTCCTTCCCCCTCACACAATTACCCCAGGCTCACTCATTCCTTCCCCCTCACACAATTCCCCCACGCTCACTCATTCCTTCCCCCCTCACACAATTACCCCAGGCTCACTCATTCCTTCCCCCTCACACAATTCCCCCACGCTCACTCATTCCTTCCCCCTCACACAATTCCCCCACGCTCACTCATTCCTTCCCCCCTCACACAATTCCCCCAGGCTCACTCATTCCTTCCCCCCTCACACAATTCCCCCACGCTCACTCATTCCTTCCCCCTCACACAATTCCCCCACGCTCACTCATTCCTTCCCCCCTCACACAATTCCACCACGCTCACTCATTCCTTCCCCCCTCACACAATTACCCCAGGCTCACTCATTCCTTCCCCCTCACACAATTCCCCCACGCTCACTCATTCCTTCCCCCTCACACAATTACCCCAGGCTCACTCATTCCTTCCCCCCTCACACAATTACCCCACGCTCACTCATTCCTTCCCCTTCACACAATTCCCCCAGGCTCACTCATTCCTTCCCCCCTCACACAATTACCCCAGGCTCACTCATTCCTTCCCCCTCACACAATTACCCCAGGCTCACTCATTCCTTCCCCCTCACACAATTACCCCAGGCTCACTCATTCCTTCCCCCTCACACAATTACCCCAGGCTCACTCATTCCTTCCCCCCTCACACAATTCCCCCACGCTCACTCATTCCTTCCCCCACACACAATTACCCCATGCTCACTCATTCCTTCCCCCTCACACAATTCCCCCACGCTCACTCATTCCTTCCCCCTCACACAATTCCCCCACGCTCACTCATTCCTTCCCCCTCACACAATTCCCCCACGCTCACTCATTCCTTCCCCCCTCACACAATTGCCCCAGGCTCACTCATTCCTTCCCCCTCACACAATAACCCCAGGCTCACTCATTCCTTCCCCCCTCACACAATTCCCCCAGGCTCACTCATTCCTTCCCCCTCACACAATTCCCCCACGCTCACTCATTCCTTCCCCCTCACACAATTCCCCCACGCTCACTCATTCCTTCCCCCTCACACAATTACCCCAGGCTCACTCATTCCTTCCCCCTCACACAATTCCCCCACGCTCACTCATTCCTTCCCCCCTCACACAATTCCCCCACGCTCACTCATTCCTTCCCCCTCACACAATTCCCCCACGCTCACTCATTCCTTCCCCCCTCACACAATTCCCCCAGGCTCACTCATTCCTTCCCCCCTCACACAATTCCCCCACGCTCACTCATTCCTTCCCCCTCACACAATTCCCCCACGCTCACTCATTCCTTCCCCCCTCACACAATTCCACCACGCTCACTCATTCCTTCCCCCCTCACACAATTACCCCAGGCTCACTCATTCCTTCCCCCTCACACAATTCCCCCACGCTCACTCATTCCTTCCCCCTCACACAATTACCCCAGGCTCACTCATTCCTTCCCCCCTCACACAATTACCCCACGCTCACTCATTCCTTCCCCTTCACACAATTCCCCCAGGCTCACTCATTCCTTCCCCCCTCACACAATTACCCCAGGCTCACTCATTCCTTCCCCCTCACACAATTACCCCAGGCTCACTCATTCCTTCCCCCTCACACAATTACCCCAGGCTCACTCATTCCTTCCCCCTCACACAATTACCCCAGGCTCACTCATTCCTTCCCCCCTCACACAATTCCCCCACGCTCACTCATTCCTTCCCCCACACACAATTACCCCATGCTCACTCATTCCTTCCCCCTCACACAATTACCCCACGCTCACTCATTCCTTCCCCCTCACACAATTCCCCCACGCTCACTCATTCCTTCCCCCTCACACAATTCCCCCACGCTCACTCATTCCTTCCCCCTCACACAATTACCCCACGCTCACTCATTCCTTCCCCCCTCACACAATTACCCCACGCTCACTCATTCCTTCCCCCCTCACACAATTCCCCCACGCTCACTCATTCCTTCCCCCTCACACAATTCCCCCAGGCTCACTCATTCCTTCCCCCCTCACACAATTACCCCAGGCTCACTCATTCCTTCCCCCTCACACAATTACCCCACGCTCACTCATTCCTTCCCCCCTCACACAATTACCCCACGCTCACTCATTCCTTCCCCCCTCACACAATTCCCCCACGCTCACTCATTCCTTCCCCCCTCACACAATTCCCCCACGCTCACTCATTCCTTCCCCCTCACACAATTCCCCCACGCTCACTCATTCCTTCCCCCCTCACACAATTCCCCCAGGCTCACTCATTCCTTCCCCCCTCACACAATTCTCCCAGGCTCACTCATTCCTTCCCCCCTCACACAATTCCCCCACGCTCACTCATTCCTTCCCCCCTCATACAATTCCCCCAGGCTCACTCATTCCTTCCCCCTCACACAATTACCCCAGGCTCACTCATTCCTTCCCCCCTCACACAATTACCCCAGGCTCCCTCATTCCTTCCCCCTCACACAATTACCCCAGGCTCACTCATTCCTTCCCCCTCACACAATTACCCCAGGCTCACTCATTCCTTCCCCCTCACACAATTACCCCAGGCTCACTCATTCCTTCCCCCCTCACACAATTCCCCCACGCTCACTCATTCCTTCCCCCCTCACACAATTCCCCCACGCTCACTCATTCCTTCCCCCCTCACACAATTCCCCCACGCTCACTCATTCCTTCCCCCTCACACAATTCCCCCACGCTCACTCATTCCTTCCCCCCTCACATAATTACCCCAGGCTCACTCATTCCTTCACACTCACACAATTACCCCACGCTCACTCATTCCTTCCCCCCTCACACAATTACCCCACACTCACTCATTCCTTCCCCCCTCACACAATTCCCCCACGCTCACTCATTCCTTCCCCCCTCACACAATTACCACACAAGCTATACCAAAAAACTTCCCACCCCAATGCAAAAAACTTACAACCCCCAAATACATACAAAAAACCCACCTACCCAATACATATGAAAAAAAACCAATACATATAACGCCCCATACATACATATATAAATACACATACATATATAAATGCACACAATACACATTAAAAAAACAATACATATAAAACCCACCCAAATACATATAAAAAAAATCCCAATGCATTGGGCCCGGGACAAATGAAAGGAGCAGGGCCTTCCCCCCGCCCCCATAGCGCACCCGTCCCCCCGAACCCATAGCACACCTAACACGAAAAAATATTTTTTAGCGTGCAACTTTTACTTAACTGTTTTCTTATTGTGATACAGAAAAAAACATTACAATGCAACCTGATAATTTTTATAATTTCAAAAAAAGATGGGTGACTGCGTGACAGCGTGGGTGGGTGAGTGGCTGAGTGGGTGGCTGAGTGACTGGATGAGTGAGTGGATGAGTGAGTGACTGGGTGAGTGGATGAGTGAGTGACTGGGTGACAGCGTGGGTGGATGAGTGGCTGAGTGACTGGGTTAGTGAGTGACTGGGTGAGTGACTGGGTGAGTAGATGAGTGAGTGACTGGGTGGGTGACTGGGTGGCAATGTTGGTTGACTTACCTTTACCGGTGGGTGCTGCTTTCTTGCAGCCAGACGCTTCCCTCACCTGCCCCCGATATCCCCAGCAGCTGCCACGGGCGGGAGGGGGGCTCGGGGGCGCGGATGGTGGGCGGCAGGGGGGGCGAGAAGGGCTGGGGGGAGGGGGCTTGCGGGCCCACAGGCTGCCTGCTTGGCCAGCGCATGCGCGCTGGGACCACAGGAATCGCCGCCATTTTTTTTAGAAATTTAATTAACTGGCGCCCGGCCGAGCAGGGGGCCCCTGACTCACGGGGCCCGGGACACCAGTACCCTTTGTGCCCCCCTGTTGGCGGCCCTGTAGGGGACTACATATTTGGTTACATGTTATGTATGCCAACTATCTTATAGGTGACGCCCACTTCCCATGAGGATTTTAGTACACCACACATTATATGTTCATGAGTTATTTTCATATGTTTATTAAAACTTTATTATTTTTTTTACTTTTAGTCATATGTGGACATATGTTTTATATGTCAGCTGATGGTTAGCCTCACCATTTTGTTGGGGATATCTATACCCCATGGAGTAATTACTCACCTACTATTCTGCCACAGCGAGGGTTAGATATAGGAACTTTTTCGGGTTCTCTTGGGACCCACCTTATCAATAAGCTTTAGTTTTCCCTGTAGCACCCTGTTACTATTCAGTAATTGTAATTAGTATAAGGCTTTGTCCCCGCTGGCGCTGAGCGCGCTCATGCTTGGAGAGCTTTCCAAGCATGAGCACCGGGGAGCTTTCCAAGCATGAGCACCGGGTGTCCTTAAAATTTTCACAAGCGCTCGTGCGGGGGGGACGCAGCAGGAAAGCTGAGCACGCTAGAAAGTTACAAAAATTTGTTTACCTATGCTCCGGTGAGTGTGTGCCCGCGCATATCACGTGAGTGGGTACTTTCATATATATATATATATATATATATATATATATATATATATATATATATATACATATATATATATATATATATATATATATGCAAGTCACCTCGCCAAGTGCTGCCCGCTCAGCGCTAGGGGCGACGCAGCATTAGCTGAGTCTAGGGTCAGCGCCCATGCTGAGGCACGCTGACGATTGTCAGTGAGCCCCTGCAGCCGCAATGAGAGCGGCTCGCGCACGCGCCCGCAGGCGTGCGGAGGCGTAGGTCTTATACAATTTTTTTGTTTTTCGCGCTCACGGGAGCGCAGGGCCGGTCACGTGAGCAGTTCGCCCAATGAGGGCGTACCAACTCCGTGACGTCACTGGCCCGCCCCCTGACGGCTCTCGAACTACGGCCAGGGAAAGCACTCGCTTTCCCTCAGCCTCAGCGCGCCTCCGCACGGCTGCAGTATCTATGGACTCAGCCTTAGGCTTCGGACATGGTCAAAAAGACCGTGCTGAGGCGCGCTGAGGGGAAACATTATCCCTATTAGCGCGGCTTTAGACGGCGCTTCCGGAGGCGTGTGGAATTTCAGCCGACAGATCAATTTTACTTTTCTCGCCATTGAAGCCAATGGCAGTCCGTGACGTCGGTGCCGTGACGTGGCGCCCAAGCCCCGCCTCCCACCCAGCACACAAGCGCGCTCGCTGACGCCCATGCAGGGACACGAAAAATCTCCTGCTTGAGCAGGAGAGCATGAGCGTCAGCGCTGCCCAGCGCTCTTCATATCACCATGTCCCAGGCCTTAGGCTGAGTGGTATGGTCTCTCTTTTGGTTACAATGTTTTTGTCCCCACTTTTGAAGATTGGGACAAGTCTCGCAGTTTTCCCACCCTTAGGGATATGGCCTGCAGATAGATATATATGATGTGGTGGGTTCTGGGGTTGGAGCTTTCTGGGATTGTGTGTTCATCAATGATTTAAGTTTAAAAAAAATAAAAAATGTTATTGAATAAAATAAAAATAGGGACAAATAACAATAGGCAAACACTAGGAGTAAACATATTACATCTCGGTGAGAGATGAGAAGATCACTATCTCCCTGTCGCCTCTTCCTACCCCTCTCCATTAAGAACAAGCCTCATTGTCTGAGCCTAGTCACGCGAGACTCCCCCTGTAGTGTGACCCGTGCAGCAGTTCTCGCGAGACTTCACAAAGTTCCCACGCCTGTTGTGTCTGAGAGGGTGAGACAGAGAATCCTGCAGCTCCCCCTCCACCCTCCCTCCAACTCTGGAGAGCTTCCTGCAGGCTGCACTGTGCCTGCCAGCACCATGCCCTTACACACCTTATCCTCTGCTTCCTGCAGGCTGCACTGTATGCCTGCCCACTGCTCATACGCTGCCAGCACCATGCCCTTACAGACCTTATCCTCTGCTTCCTGCAGGCTGCTCTGTATGCCTGCCCACTGCTCATACTCTGCCAGCACCATGCCCTTACACACCTTATCCTCTGCTTCCTGCAGGCTGCACTGTATGCCTGCCCACTCCTGCACTGCTCATACGCTGCCAGCACCATGCCCTTACACACCTTATCCTCTGCTTCCTGCAGGCTGCTCTGTATGCCTGCCCACTGCTCATACTCTGCCAGCACCATGCCCTTACACACCTTATCCTCTGCTTCCTGCAGGCTGCACTGTGCCTGCCTGCCCACTCCTGCACTGCTCATACTCTGCCAGCACCATGCCCTTACAGACCTTATCCTCTGCTTCCTGCAGGCTGCTCTGTATGCCTGCCCACTGCTCATACTCTGCCAGCACCATGCCCTTACACACCTTATCCTCTGCTTCCTGCAGGCTGCACTGTATGCCTGCCCACTCCTGCACTGCTCATACGCTGCCAGCACCATGCCCTTACACACCTTATCCTCTGCTTCCTGCAGGCTGCACTGTATACCTGCCCACTCCTGCACTGCTCATACTCTGCCAGCACCATGCCCTTACACACCTTATCCTCTGCTTCCTGCAGGCTGCACTGTGCCTGCCTGCCCACTCCTGCACTGCTCATACTCTGCCAGCACCATGCCCTTACACACCTTATCCTCTGCTTCCTGCAGGCTGCACTGTATACCTGCCCACTCCTGCACTGCTCATACTCTGCCA
Organism: Ascaphus truei; assembly: GCF_040206685.1. Classification (NCBI taxonomy): domain Eukaryota; kingdom Metazoa; phylum Chordata; class Amphibia; order Anura; family Ascaphidae; genus Ascaphus; species Ascaphus truei. The sequence continues at coordinate 488,324,780 of NC_134483.1, read as the reverse complement.
GCACCATGCCCTTACACATCTTATCCTCTGCTTCCTGCAGGCTGCACTGTATACCTGCCCACTCCTGCACTGCTCATACTCTGCCAGCACCATGCCCTTACACACCTTATCCTCTGCTTCCTGGAGGCTGCACTGTATGCCTGCCCACTCCTGCACTGCTCATACTCTGCCAGCACCATGCCCTTACACACCTTATCCTCTGCTTCCTGCAGGCTGCACTGTATACCTGCCCACTCCTGCACTGCTCATACTCTGCCAGCACCATGCCCTTACACACCTTATCCTCTGCTTCCTGCAGGCTGCACTGTATGCCTGCCTGCCCACTCCTGCACTGCTCATACTCTGCCAGCACCATGCCCTTACACACCTTATCCTCTGCTTATTCTCTGCTCCTCTATAACCCTTATTATCCAGTCTGTGTGGCTGTGGGTCTAGTGAATCCGGAATATATCGTGTACCACAATGAAGTGTGTGGTGCCCTGGTCGAGCCGATCTGGTGCCATAATACACAGTCACAGTGTCATGTTTATATTTCACATGTACACACACTCTCCTATTATATATGTGGATGTCTACAGTATTTTTATATATCATACAACACACACACACACGTACACATCACACATTTTACTATCCCATATGTAGCACAAACAGATGTATGACAGTGATGTTATACTATATATACCAAAAAAATAATATATATACACAATATATAATCACACAAATATGTATAATCACACAGATGTATAATACACAGTGATATATATATATATATATATATATATATATATATATATATATATATATATATATATATATATATATATATATATATATATATATATATATATATATATATATATATATATATATATATATATATATATATATATATATATATATATATATATATATAAAATCACACAGACTGTCTCACGCTCATAACTCAGAGGTGGGCGGGAATAGGTCTTGTTGATGGTCGTGGCTTTGTGAGCGGGTGGGCGTGGCTTTAGGAGCGGGTGGGCGGGGTCCTGTTCCCAGCGCTCTCTCGCGAGGTTTGGAGTTTTGGCGAGAGTTTGTGGAAGATGGCGCCTGTTGTGACAGGGTAAGTGTGGGACTCACGGCTGCTGTGAGGGGAGGAGGGGGCGAGGCGCAGGGGTTTGGTGTTTGGGGGTTACCCTGACTCGGTGCGGGTGGGAGTGGCGGGCAGTGTGCCCGGCTCCTTCTCTCTGTCTGGCTCCTTCTCTCTGTCTGGCTCTTTAGCTGAGCCCTGCGCTCTCGTGCTGTTTGTGTGTATATATATCTATATCCCTCTGGGATTGTGTGTGTGTTTGTGTGACCCCCTCTGGGACCCCTCCTCTGTGTGAGAGAGACTCCCTCTGTGTGAGAGAGACTCCCTCTGTGTGAGAGAGACTCCCTCTGTGTGAGAGAGACTCCCTCTGTGTGAGAGAGACTCCCTCTGTGTGAGAGAGACTCCCTCTGTGTGAGAGAGACTCCCTCTGTGTGAGAGAGACTCCCTCTGTGTGAGAGAGACTCTCTGGGATCCCTTGTCTTTGTGTGTGTGTGTGTATGACCCTCTGGGATCCGTTGTGTAGGAGAGACTCCCTCTGTGTGGGAGAGACTCCCTCTGTGTGGGAGAGACTCCCTCTGTGTGGGAGAGACTCCCTCTGTGTGGGAGAGACTCCCTCTGTGATCCATTGTCTTTGTGTGTGTGTGTGTGTGTGTGTGTGTGTGACCCCCTGGGATCCCTCGTCTTTGTGTGACCGTCTGGGATCCCTCGTCTTTGTGTGACCCTCTGGGATCCCTCGTCTTTGTGTGACCCTCTGGGATCCCTCGTCTTTGTGTGACCCTCTGGGATCCCGTGTGTGTGTGTGTGACCCTCTGGGATTCCTTGTGTGGTGTGGTGTGTGTGTGTGTGTGACCCTCTGGGATTCCTTGTGTGGTGTGTGTGTGTGTGTGTGTGACCCTCTGGGATTCCTTGTGTGTGTGACCCTCTGGGATTCCTTGTGTGTGTGTGTGTGACCCTCTGGGATTCCTTGTGTTTGTGTGTGTGTGTGACACCCTCTGGGATTCCTTGTGTTTGTGTGTGTGTGTGACACCCTCTGGGATTCCTTGTGTGGTGTGTGTGTGTTGCCCTCTGGGATTCCTTGTGTGTGTGTGTGTGTGTGTGTGTGTGTGTGTGACCCTCTGGGATTCCGTGTTTGTGTGACACTCTGGGATTCCTTGTGTGGTGTGTGTGTGTGTCTGGGACCCTCTGGGATTCCTTGTGTGGTGTGTGTGTGACCCTCTGGGATTCCGTGTGTGGTGTGTGTGTGACCCTCTGGGATTTCTTGTGTGGTGTGTGTGTGTGTGTGAGACCCTCTGGGATTCCTTGTGTGTGTTTGTGTGTGTGACCCTCTGGGATTCCGTGTGTGTATGTGTGTGTGTGACCCTCTGGGATTCCGTGTGTGTGTGTGACCCTCTGGGATTCCGTGTGTGTGTGTGTGTGTGTGACCCTCTGGGATTCCGTGTGTGTGTGTGTGTGTGTGTGACCCTCTGGGATTCCTTGTGTGTGTGTGTGATCCTCTGGGATTCCTTGTGTGTGTGTGGTGTGTGGGTCCCTCTGGGATTCCTTGTGTGTGGGTCCCTCTGGGATTCCTTGTGTGGTGTGTGTGTGTGGGTCCCTCTGGGATTCCTTGTGTGGTGTGTGTGTGGGTCCCTCTGGGATTCCTTGTGTGGTGTGTGTGTGGGTCCCTCTGGGATTCCTTGTGTGGTGTGTGTGTGGGTCCCTCTGGGATTCCTTGTGTGGTGTGTGTGTCCCTCTGGGATTCCTTGTGTGGTGTGTGTGTCCCTCTGGGATTCCTTGTGTGGTGTGTGTGTGTGTCCCTCTGGGATTCCTTGTGTGGTGTGTGTGTGTGTGTCCCTCTGGGATTCCTTGTGTGGTGTGTGTGTGTGTGTTTGTGTCCCTCTGGGATTCCTTGTGTAGTGTGTGTGACCCTCTGGGATCCCTCGTGTGTGTGTGTGTGTGTGTGTGTGTGTGTACTAGACTCTGGGATTCCTTGTGTGTGTGTGTGTGTGTGTGTGTGTGTATGTGTGTGTGTATATGTACAAGACTCTGGGGTCCCTCGTCTGTGTGTGTGTGTGTGTGTGTGTGTGTGTGTGTATATGTACCATACTCTGGGGTCCCTCGTCTGTGTGTGTATCCCTCTAGGATCGTGTGTGAGACATCTAGGAACCTTCATCTATGTTTGTGATGCTCTGGGAACAGTGGTCACCGTGACCCCTGTGATTTCCTGGGATACACTCCTTGCCCATCACTTTCTATTTCCCCTGTTTATTCCTCTCATCTAATCTCTCTGCTTCTACTTTTCTTCTCTCACCTTACGGTTATTTTTCCCAACTCGCTCCTATCTATCACACTTGCCTGACTGTTCGCTACCATTTGCAAACTTCATGGGTAGGATTTTTCTTTACCATTTGAATAAATGCCACAAGAAAGAGCACTAGTCACATGCGGAATACACTGACTGGTAGCACTAAGGCAGCGGTGCTCAAAGTGGGGGCGTGAGACTTGCTGCGGGGGGCGCGGGGTTTACAGAGGCCCCGCGCGTTTCCAGAAGGC